>NC_043001.1:118386239-118468739 GCF_006345805.1 Octopus sinensis | reverse complement strand
GATATATAATAACAGATAATTACTTTATTTATCGAAAAATGTTATGAGGATAAAAATAAACCTTTTCTATAATGTTATTCAATAAAGCCACCCTCAGCTTCAACAACTGCTTCTATATGAGATCTAAATCATCTACATGCTTGAATCATGTGGTCCTGGTTCATTTTGGACATTACTCTACGGCAGCTTTCAAAGAATCTTTGGTGTTATGGGCGTGTTCATTGACCTCTCTCTCAACAATGTTCCACATGTAACAGTCCAATGGATTGAGATCTGAGGAATTAAGAGGCCAAATATCAGGGGTTATGTGATCATCAAAATTTTCACCCATCCATTCCTGTGTTGGTAGAACCATGTGTGATAGCGCAGAGTCTTACTGAAACACTTATGGCCTTCAATTGCATACACTGTCTATCCAGGGCTTAATTATTTCCAGAACCTCAATGTAGGTGGCAGAGTTAACTCTAAGGCATTGTGGAAAGAAGTAAGGAGGCATCACATGTCCTTCATTGCTGACAACCCTTAAGTCCATGACAGTTGCAGGAAATTTTGTATGCGTAACACTCGAAATTTCAGAAGACTCTGCACATAACCAGCTATCGTCATTTCTTCTCTTAACTTTCAAATCAAATCTTCTTCTGCTGGATTTTTCAGTTGTTTAAGAACCTTTTAGATATGATGTAATGATTTTCTTTTGCTTTTTCTGATAAACTGATGTTTTTTCATCATATAAGACTTATATATGATGTCTTCATGGACAACATTTCTGACTGTTCCTTCTGACACATGTCATCTTTTGCAATTGACCTCATGGACTTTCTGGAATTGTAATCAATGGTCTGTTGAACTTGCTAGATCAATTCAGATGTTCTGATGATTTCAGAGCATTTAGAATGCTTTTGATGCTTTGATATTGGTGATACATTTCCATCCTCAGTCTCTAGCTCCTTACAAACTTTGTAGACAAAAGATGAGGCAACTTTTAAAAAACGAGATATTTCTAAATCACTATGCTCAGCCTTTATAACCACAATAACAGCAAGCCTCTTCCTTTCTTGAGTAAGCTGAGAGTCTGCCAATATTATTTTCAGAAACAAAGATTATAGAGAGTTAGGAAAACAATGCAGCAATGACTCGAAAAAAGGTATGTCTTCAAATACCTTACGCACCCTGTATGTACATATATGCACATACATATATGTATATACATGCTTACACACACACACGTCTGTGTATACATGCTCACACATGTACATACATGTCTGTGTATACATGCTCACACATGTACATACATTCACACACACACATACATGCCTGTGTGTATATATGTATATATATATATATATATAGATATATATATATTCACACACACATACATATATACATACATGCCTGTGTGTACATCATCTCCGTCATTGTTTAACGTCTGCATTCTATGCTGGCATGGGTTGGATGATTTGAATGAGGGCTGGCAAGCCAGAAGGCTGTACCAGGCTCCAATCTGATCTAGCAAAGTTTCTACAGCTGGATGCCCTTCCTAATGCCAACCACTCTGAGAGTGTAGTGGGTGTTTTTTACATGCCATCAACCGCACTTGAGTTGTGCTTTTACATGTCACTGGCATAGGAGCCAGTCAGGCGGCACTGGCAACGATCATGCTCAAATGGTGCTTTTAACATGCCAATATACATGTATGTATATATATATATATATATATGGTTAGCTGAGTTAGAGGTTATTAAAATAACCATCTAAGGGATAAAAGTATCCTACAGGTATATTACTTATGTTTAACCATGGGCATACATATGTAAGCATATTATGCTCATAAATTATAGGTAAGGACAAGGATAAATAGGAGTTTATTGGGAATCAAAATCTTCTCTAGGCTCTTCTTGTTTATTTATTCTTCACTCTGATGAAGCTCCATGTTCCAGATCAGTTTTATTACCAAATATGATAAATATTTTTTAGCATATCAATGGCAATACCATACAACATTGGAAGCAGAAACAGCAATATTTCTCCATTTTCTGTATTCTTCATATATATATATGCACACATATACATACATGCCTGTATATACATATTCACAAACATATACATATATGCCTGTATATACATATTCACAAACATATACATGTTTGTATATACATATTCACACACACATATACATACATCTATATACATGCATGCATACATACATACATACATATCTGTATATATATATGCATGCATGTATAAATACATGTCTGTATATATGATGAATGCATGTATGTATGACAGTTTCCATTTACCAAATTTTACATACAAGTAGTGGTCAACCCAAGGCAATAGCTGAAGATCTGTGTTCAAGATGCCACACAGCAGTATTGAAGCCAGAACTATGTAGCTGCAAAGTGAACTTAATCACACAGCCATATCTGAACATATATAGTATGAACTTGAGAGACAGGCTGAATAGAAAATTAGCTGAGAAAGCACGAAAGTATTTAGAAAATATACCTGATATATTAAAAATAAAATAAAAGAAGAAATGACTTCACAAACATAGACAAGTAATTTTGTGAAGAAGCAGTGGTATCTTGAAGTGATGATGGATTCTGAGACTGAGCTGACCAAAAAAGAGAGAATGACTATTAAAAGATTGCCTAATTCATGATAGGAACCATAAGGATAATGGTGATGGCTATAGAATAGAGAGAGAGACAGACAGAGAGAGAGAGAGAGAGAGAGAGAGAGAGAGAGAGAGAGAGAGAGAGAGAAAGGAGAAAATGAGGCCAAGAATAAAAAACAGAAGTTAATGAGACGGGCAGAGAGAAAAAGAGGGGGAGGTTAACGAGAAGAAAGGCAGAGAGAATGCAATTCGGGAGTTGAAACGACCCAGAAGGGTTAAAACTTAATTTATCCAAATTAGTAAAAGACAAAATGGTAAGTAAAATAGAAAAATGTTTATCATCTCAACACATGTCCCAGTATGTGTATGTGTGTGTGTGTGTGTGTTACACATGCACACGGCTTTCCCTGGGAATATGCTAACATAACTGGCACATATCAGGACCACCCTCGTAGAATGGTAAAGAACGAATGGGTGTGAGGTTTCAGCATTTTTTTTTTTTACCATTGTTGGAAACGAAAATGAATCATTATTATTATTATTATTATTATAAAAGCAGAGAGCAGGTAGAATTGTTAGCATGTCAAACAAAATGCTTAACAGGATTTTGTTCATAATTAGTTCAAATCCTAACAAGGTTGACATTGTCTTTCAACCTTCCAGGGTCAATTAAATAAGTACCTGTTGAGCACTAAGATCAAGATAATCAACAAGCATCCTCCTTCAAAATTTCAAGCTTTGTGCCTATAGTACAAAGAATTATTATTATTATTATTATTATTATTACTACTACTACAGTGTTGGCAGAAATGGGGCATCATCTATGTGAGTTGGGATTTGATCCAACAATTTCTAGCAAAGTCCCATGTGAGTGAAATGAGGTGAAGTCAAACTATGTAGAAGACAGTCAGAGGAACAGTCCTCGGGTGGTAGATTATCCTTGTTGCACAATTTAACATGGTCACCTGACTATTAGGTGCCTTTACTAGAGTGCACTGCTGCAAATATACAGACTCAGATCTTCCTCCCTTTCTCCTACCAACCTTGGGGGTTATTCTAAAAAGGGCTACAGGCACCAACCCACTTCCAATTACTAAGTTATAAAAAAGATGTAATAAATTGTCGTTGTTGTTAGTAGTAGTAGCGGTAGCAGCAGCAGCAGTAGTAGTAGTAGTAGTAGTAGTAGTAGTAGTAGTAGTAGTAGTAGTAGAAGTAGTAGTAGTAGTATTGGATTGACAAGAACCATTAAAAACCATTAAAAAGTGCTTTACAGTATTAGCTCTTTGTTTTGATTTCAAATCTCATTGACGGCAACTTTGCCTTTCATACCTGGGGGGGGGGGTTGATAAAATAAATACTAGTCAAGTAAGTACTCGAGTTAGTGTAATAAGCTAATCCCCTGACTTCAAAATCGCAGAACTTGTTCCTAAATTAATGGTTAGGGTGTTGCACTCAATCATGATATCATAGTTTCAATTCCTAAATTTGGTGGGGTGTTGTGTTTTTGAGTAAAACACCTTCATCTCACATTACTCTGCGATCATTTCAACACTTGACGCATGGTACACCATTCACCCGTTCAGGTAACATCAATTTCATGGAAGGAGTGAGCTAATGTAAAGCACATACATTTGATCATTATAAACAAATCATTTGTACAGATTATTGAGCAAAAAACTGAACAATCTTACATTGTCTTCAAAGCCAAATAGAATCTATTTACCTTTGTCTTTCACTGTTCTTAGTTTAAATATTGCCAGGTACTACTTTAACTAACTCATGAAAATCATATACTTAGGAATCATCTGAACACTTGTCATGAAAACTCTAACTCTAGTGCTCCCACTACAGTAAGCTGTCACTACCCAGGGCAATAATCTTAAACTAACAAGAGAGGCTCAACACAATTATTTGACCTGTTCAAATTGCAGCCAAATCTTCAATTCAGACTCATCACCTTAACAAAAAGGTACATTAGATAATGTGGTTTATACACACACACACACACACTAAGTTGGAAGAAAAAAGACATGATGACCGTAGCTGAAATACCCTCGCTGGTAGATCTACTAAAAGTGGGCTAAGCAGCAACGTAACTAAATAAACTGAGTTAGTGTTAATCATTAGAACACACAACAAACGATGGTAAACAATTGAAGACCTCTCAAACGCAAACCCTACACCCTATCAACCATAACCTGGTTTACTTATATAGTTCTGGTAAGTAGATCTATTAATTTACAATATCTTACAATAAACTAGTGATAAATTGAACATTTAATGCAATCAGCAATTCAGCTGGCATCTCATAAATAAGCTTTTCTCAACAAGCTTATTTACAAATGAAGTAACAATTCACATGGTTTTTTTACACAAACAACATACAAATAACTACTGTAGCAATAACATCCGAATTTATATTGCAATTTTTTTTTTTTTTTTTTTACTGAGATTAGAGATTATTTGTAAATATATAATCCAATCTGTGAAGCATTTCCATGAAGCTAAACTGATAATTAAATATAAAAGTAATTAAACATCATTGAAAAGCTTATTTCAACACTTTCCTACTCCCTCATTTTTATCGATGCAAGTGTATGGCATATTAGCGCACGCGCGCGCACGCACGCACGCACGCGCACGATGTTTGTATGTTTCCAGGAACTAGAAGCATTCCTAAATTCCAATTTCGGAAACTATTTTATTCTTTTAAATGAATTTCTCCAAAATTACTTGGGGGGGGGGATTTTAAGGGGTAGGAATGTGGACCATGTTTCATATCTATAAGTAAGTAAGAACTGAATCACCAGCAAAGCAGATCCCTGGTCTATCTCAGTGTCTCAAGTAACATTTCCAAATGATCTGGGACCTCTTTTCAACAATGAAATATAAAAGATATCAAAATAAATATACTCAGGCACAACAAATACCTGCAATAGAATTAAACTCAGAACTTACAAGTAATCTAAAACCATATTTACTTGACCACATCATTTCCACATAGATATGTTGTAGCCTTAAATGTCTGCTCTTGCCTTGTTCAGTCTATTCTAATAGACTGATGTCTACAACTCTTTCCTGCAATCAGACCTAGACACAATGCAGCAATGGATCACAGACTGGCAACTGAAACTGGCTGTGGACAAGTGTACCACCATGCATTTTGGGAGAAAAAACCCTGCGTCCACATACTCCCTCCACAACACTGATATCAAGAAATCCTCTTGCGAGCGTGACCTAGGCATCACTGTCAGCAGTGATTTGCGTTGGACAAAGCATATCTCTAAAATTGTCAAGAAGGCCGAGGGTGTCTTGGCATCACTCAGCAAGACTTTTGTTAGCCGCTCTCCAGCCATCTATTTAAAACTGTATACAGCTATGGTACGACCACACTTGGAATTCGCATCATCAGTTTGGAATCCCTATCTTGCTCAGAACATTGACCTCCTGGAATCTGTCCAGAGACGTGCAACCAAACGCATACCCTCCATCAGACACCTACCATATTCTGAGCGCCTTGTTTCCCTGGGCATGGATTCACTGAAGCTCCGGCGTCTAGCGACGGACTTGGTAAACACCCACAAGGTTATCAACCACCTCACCAACAACAACACTGAACACCTTTTTGATCTCCATGTGTCTAACACACGTGGACATGCCTACAAAGTCAGAAAACAGCACAGCTCCCATGACTTTCGGAAACATTTTTTCACGCTCAGAGTTGCTGAAGCATGGAATAAACTGCCTGCATCAGTTGTTGACTGCCATGACACTGCATCCTTTAAGGCCCTCATGCTTCCCGAAATCCGTCGAAACTAAACCTGATTATATATACACTTTAGATGAGTTGTAGTGCACCTGAGCACTGTACACAATTATTATTATTATTATTATACCAAGTTTTCACACACCTCTCCTTTGCGTGCACCCTTTGCTATTATCTCAAAGTACTTCAAGGACATTTCACATCATAAACTAGAGTAGTCAACTTTTGTGGGGTGGATATCAAACTAATGCTTTTAATAGACAAGTGACACTTTTATATCTAACTTTACTTCCAAAGATCTTCTGCCATATAATGTTGCATTTTCTCATGTAAAACATGTCTTTCAAATGAAGTGAGTATCCCTCCATTTATCCATGTTGAAAAGTACAATTTCTATTTCACAGCTGTTGTTTGAAAGTTTAAAACATTTGGTTCCAATCATTTATCCTAAATATCTAAATCCTTAAAAACCACAAACATAAAAAGATGCATCATCATTTTAACATACATTTTTCTATGCTTTTTTTTTTTCTCAGACAATGTTCATTCAAGATGGATGCTTTTTCTGTCACTAATTTTCACCTATTTTCAAGCAAGGTAATATTTTCCCCCAACTTCAGACATATTTTCATGAGACATTGCAAAAAACAGCACTGCTTGTATGTCAATAGTGTTTGCTTGCAACTAGAACATGATGTCAAGTCAAAGAGATAGAAAAACACACACACACACAAAAGCTTCTTTTCAGTTTCTGCCACAATTCATTTCCATGGCTTTGGTCAACTCAGGGTTTAAAGTTCAGTGGACTGAACCTGAAACCACGCAGTTGTAAAGTGGAACCCTTAACCACACAGCTTTGCCTGTGCTTACATAAGCAAAAGATCTTTTAAGTGCAGTTTCATTCATTTCTGCCGATTCCTTAGTCTAGAATCCACTCAAACACCCTCCTGCATCCCTCCTATAAAAAAAAATTAATAGGGTTAACAAAATATCTAATAACCCATTGGACAGTACAACAATACTATATATACGAATTACCAAGAATAATAAATATGTGACTAATTACAATTTTTACATTACTTATTAAGAAAGAAACAAAAATTTTAAAGAATTTGTTCTGTTTTTGGGACCCTTTCTAATGGCAATATTTTTTCAGCTGATCTCCATGAACAAAATTCCTCAAGTAACAAAGAACTGGAAAGATAAACTTGACAAATGTCAGATTATATATTAATAACATGCTGCATAGTCAAACAGAAGTGTTCTGTTTCAATTTGCAAAAAAGAACAGTGTATGTATATGAATAGGTAACTATTTCATTATTAATTGATACATATCTATCAACAGCTGGTTATCACATTGTAATTAAATACAGAGAGATAATTTATTCATGTTCATATAATAACAAGTGAACTCATTAACTACATACACATACAAATGGGTGAATGGTGAATAGGTTCACATTGCGAGCTCATCAATTTGGGTTCAGTTCCACTGAAAAAGTCTTCTACAATCTTCAAAGTTTAGTACATACATGACAACTAATGTTGCTTGCTATGCCATGAAACTTAGCAGTTCAATGAACAAAATTGATCAAATGAGTATCATCTGAAAAAATAATTACAGGGGTTCAATATGATTGACTAAACTTTTGAAGGCAGTGCCCCAGCATGGTCACAGCTCAATGACTGAGCAGTAAAAGAATAATAATATAAAGACAGCTTCCTCAATACAAGCCACCTTTAACTATACACAACAACTGCTCAACAAGAGTGGTGCTGCTTTCTAGAAGTGAGATTAAATAAGTAAATGGAATGTAGTTTTTGTGTGTGCAATTAAACAACATGGATGCCTTTGGTGAAGCTATAGATGTTGATTATAGAGTCAGTGATTAAATATGTGCTAAGTACAAGGAATACAGTGATCAGGAAACAAATTAGCAATCATTACTGCACTTTTTCTACATTTTGTACTAAGTATTCATGAGTTAAAGACATCATTTCTGAAACTGTTCACCCCACTGTCAGTCTCAAAACCTAATTCATTTTCAATGTTGTCAGTAATAGCTAGAGTAGATGACTAGGGAGCCTCTTTAAGCCAGAAATAATCGAATTAAATCATACGCCACTGTCTTAAAAGGGGACAAAACACACATTTGACAATGTAGATATATCCCTAAAAGATGGAACAGCATAGCAGGAATGTCATTGATCACTGGTGTTCATTATAATAGCTGAACTGGAGTTTAACCCTTTCATTACCAATCCAGCTCTGGCTCTGAGTACAACTGTTTTCATAAGTTTTGAATGAAAATCTTCCACCAAACCTTAGTCACAATTTATGTACTTAACACTAGCTGAATGATAAGTTATTTCACTAAATTCTTTGTTATATTTAAAATAATTGAAAGAAACACAGAGCATCTCAAAATAAATCCAGTAACAAAAGGGTTAATAACAGCAGCTGGAATACTCTAAATGAAGGACCCTCATACACAAGTACAAGGCATAACCTCCACAGTGAACTACATGAGCAACTATTCTCAAGTATTCAGACAAAAACATGATAAGAAACAGCAGCAGCAGCAAGAATAATTCTACTGGGATGAAAATGCTGAAGAACAACAGCTCTTGTGTTCCGACCAAAAAATATTTGCCTGTCTCCCCTGTAGAAACACACCAGAACCTACAACCACACAAAAACAAACTAGATATTGGAGAAAGTCTGTGCACTACACCCCATCCAGTAAATCAGTGCATGTTGGGGTGCACAATACAGACCTTCAGTAGATAGGGGTATGCCATATTAGGAACCAATGGATTCTAACATGTTGTGAGTCCTCCTTCATCAGGGAATAAAGAAGAAGAGCTGGAGCAGCAGAAAGAAGCCCAGGAACACACATATTTGCTTAACATTAATGAAGATAGCAGAATTCCAATGTGAACAACTGTAACAATTCCTTCAAAGAAGAATCAAATCTGACGTCACAGAAGATAGAATCAAAGTCTTGGTGGGATTGTAGAAAGCAAGAGAAATCTTGGCATAGGGATTATCAAGAGAGTCATATATTGTTTTCTCTTCTGCTTTATACGTTTCTCTTTTCAAGCTAGACCACAACAGACAAATTGAAGTCAAGCTTTAAATGTTGGAGTCTGAAAGAAGATTGAACTATTCTCATCAAAAATATACCACTGCCCTAACAACTACATCATAAATAACCATTAAAAAAGTAAACTATTTAAATATGAGTTAATATTAAAAAATGCTTTATTTAGTGAACCTGAAAATGTAATTGGTAAGACTAACTTCCTAAATAGCTAATTCACACTGCAAACTGTTCTGACAAAACCCCCTAAAGTGTAAAGGTTTGATTTGAAGCAACTGACCCAATAAATTTAATGCCAGCTTTCACACACACATGCCAGGTTTATTAGAATATCAGCTATGTCAATTTGGACTGAATTACATCATTGGTGAATCTATGTGTAATGTTTACCATTTTCATTGAGGAACACACTTTCTCCAACTGAAGTCTTGGAACATATGTTCTTCATTTTATATATGGTAGGTAGTTTGTAGAAAGATCTTTTGAGCTTTGCAGTGAGGAGGTCAACTGTTGAAATAGTTGATATCTCCACTTTCACAAGGTCTGCTTCGAGTTTTGATATTAGAAAATGTTTCATAATCTCAAGATTTTGAAATCTGCTAGAATAATAAAAGGGGCCAAAGTTCATAAAGAACAAAATTGAAAAAATATAAATAAAACAATTTAAAGAGACTTTCATTCCATGCAAAACATTTTAATCTTCACTGAAACTGATTTATACACACATATACACACAAACACACACGCAAATAGGGAGGGAGAGAGAGAGAGATCACACACACGAGAAAATTATCTACTAGTAAAAATTATGGGTTTTTAAGAAATGGGAAAAATCAATTTACTAATTTATAATTAGGGGTAGATTTTAATTATTCAAATTCAAGCATAAATTTAAAATCAGCCAAGATAGTAATTCTTCTAAGCAACAAGATAAACAACGTTAAGAAGAAAGTATATGAACATACCAGTGAAAATTGAAAGCAAATAAGTGAGACAAGGCCTATTAATCACACAGGTGGTTTATCTAATTATCTATTTAAAAAAAATATATATAGGTGCATAACAAATTATAAAAATATAGGGATGCTAGAGGATGTAAAAAAAAATTACCTGAGCAAATTCTTTATTTAGACTCATGTCCTCTTCTAAACTGCTGGCATTTTCATGAAAATGGGCCTGCGTATGCATCCATGTGTGACCAAACCACCAAAACTTGTCAGAATTAGCTGGAAGCAGTATTGTAGTGAGAATAGAGAACTATGGCAGAGGCAGTATTTTTTGTATTATAATTGTAATGATGGTAGCTTCACACACTGGAAAACTCAAAAGTATACCTATATTCCGTCGTGGCTAAAATTTGAAAATTGTACAATTTTTGCAATTTGTTTTAAGTTGAATTCATTTCATTTGTAAGGTATGTTATTTCCTTTTGGTAGTTGCTGCAGCTACAAAGTGGATATATTTTTACAAGTTTTTAGTTTGTAAATCAAATTTGAAAATACAAACTGTCTTAATGTCATGTAACTAAGCAATAAGTGTATTTTTTAAATTTATTTTTTATACTTATAAAAAATATCTTAAATCTGATATTAGATAAACCAGCCATGAAGACTTTATACATTATGTGTTGATTTCTAATAAAGGCACAAGGCCTCATATTTAGGGGACAGTTATAATTGATTAGATTGATTCCAGTAAGATGAAAGGCAAAGTTGACCTCAACAGGATTTGAACTCAGAATGTAAAGAACCATAATGAAATATAAGGCATTTTGTCTGATGGTCATACAATTCTGCCAATCCAATATTTCCTTATAGATTACATTAAATTTACAATCTAATTTTTTTCCGCTTTTTAATTGAAAATTTATTAGATAATCAATTGTTGGTATTAGCAATTTGATTTTCCTTATATCACTGATATCTTTAATAAAGCTATGAATGTTGCAACTATTTCTCTCTTAAGTATATTAAGTTTCATGTACACCCCATTCTATTTATTATCTTATATATATATCTATATTAGTCAGAAAGAAAGGCTGTGCCAATGACCCATTACAAGGCTTCTGAGATTGGTGGGAAAGCAAGCAAGCAGCATCTTCAAATTAGAGACCTAACCTGGATGCTTGTAACAGTGTGGACTCTGCTAAAAGATATTTAAGGTGCCAAGTGGTGGTATTAAACCAGGTGTGAGATTTAGTCTACTATCCTAGTAAGTCATGGTGAGATTTGAACTCAGAATGCAAAGAACTAGAATAAATACCACAAGTTGTCCTGGTTTGAAGTTCTTAAAGTACCACCAATCCAATCCAATCCACCACCCTGGGTCAGTACTTTTTTTGTTATTGGATCTGAAAGGATAAAAAGACAAAAGTGACCTCAGAAAGGTTTGAACTCAAGAGTACAGAAAGTTGAAATGAGTACCTGAGGCAGTATAATTGACATTCTTAAGACTGCTAATTCGTCGCTTTAAACTACTGTAGGTTCACACATATTAAAGCAGTTGAAAGGTTTGAGGACAGAGTGTTTCCCCTCAGGATAAGCCCTCATTAACTTCTTGAAGTACTACTAAATGTAGAAAGAGAAAGTACAAAGAAAATGTCTGATTTCCAGTAAATTTTATGGAAGGTGGATGAGAGTGGTTAAGTGAGCTTATAATAACTAAAAGGGAGATAGTCCGTGCCTTAGGTGTACTACAGTGTGAGGTGTTCTGAGTTATCCTATGTGGCTCCCTCACCACATTTCTGGTTCATAATTTGTTGCATAACAGAGTTAGCAAACCTCTACCTCCTACAGAATTATACATGTGGCTAAGAAATTATTATTATTAGAGAATTGTAATAGCACCAGGCAAAATATTTTGTAGTATTTTGTTAAATGGCTTTATGCTAAGATTTCTGATGTCATAAGGTTCAACTTTCCTTTTTGTATTTCCAGAGTCAATATTATGATCAGTATCAATCAAGTAATGAAGTTAATTTAATAAACTGTATCCTATCCATAACCCCACTAACATTACATATCATTATTATTATTAATCTGGGTATCTTAAGTTCTTGGCAAACAGACACAGCCATCAGCTTTCAATCTTCACTGCTCTATTTATATGGACGATGTTTTTTGGAGGGAAACAAAAGACACAAACATTGCAAATGGTTTTTCTTCTCTAATAACAGAAGTATCAAACTTACCTTTGTAAAATACTAGCAAAATTAGATATCAGCATAATTGTAACTGACAATAAGACAATATTTTAGAATTATGAAAGACAGAGAAATAACTTAAGTGGAAATCAAAAACAGAAAGACAGACATGGTTTCTTAAGAACGTCACTCAACTGCACAATATTTGTATTTGACCAGGCTAAAGGTTAACTTTTGTAGATAAAGAAAGATAGAAGTACTGCTATAAGGTGGTGGCAGGGGATTTAGTATAATTGTGATATTTCATTGAAACACCCTCCCTTCGCCCATCCAGAGGAAAAACGGATCAAAATCAACCTTGGTAAGATCTAAACTCAGTATATAAAGAGGAAAAAATCATTTAGTCAAAGCCATGTACATAACAAAGATAGGATGGATACAGTCAGAATACCTTTGATCGAAAGTTTAACTAAGTGTGAGCTGATTCACAATTAAACAATAACAAAAGGCTAAAAGAATACTAATGGTGAATTACGTTGACTACATACGCATAAGGATGACTCTCTTCTGCAAAGGCGGGAAAATAGACAACCGAACTAACCCATTATACCATAATTTTGATCACAGATTGATAGATATAAAAGAAAGCTAACCTGAAAATATTTGAACCCAGAATAAAAAGATTAGATGAGACAAAATACTGTCCAAATAACAGATTTAGTCAGGTCAAGTTACACCACTGTTTCTCTAAACTCATTCTAGTTAGTTAATGCTCAGAATATATATCAAATATACATTTTTCACATTGCAAATTTCAATTTCCAGAGTCGAGATTGTCTATATTTTTTGTAAATCATTCTATGTGAAAGTATTGTAAGGGTAACTACAAGAAGCTAACATCCAAATAATACAATGTATCACAAGTGAATTTCAGGAAAATGTATAAGTGTAATGTGTTTGTTTTATTGCTCTTCCTCACAACAGAAAAATATCTAAAAAGGTTTATTAGACTGCCTCATGGTTCCAGCAGACAAAATGGAAAAGGTGTTACCCCAGAGAATGGCAAGGGAGATGCACTAGAACAGACACTCTGCTTTATATATATATACACACACACACACAAACAAATATACAAGTAAATTTTAATTCAGTAAGAAGTTTTTGCAAACAACATTCAGTACATCAACACATATTTAGTATGTGTGTGTTGCACACATATTCATGTGTGGTACCATGAACCTGAGAAAGTTCCTGTGATAGGCATTTGGTTTTAGATTCCTAAACATGTATAGTTGGGAAATAAATAGTGTCTGTTGTGTGTGTCTATATTGATAATTTGACTAATTAAAATATTTAATCTAGATCATGGTTTCATGAGCTACTTTCACTGGTCTAATTACATATCAAAAAGTTCCAAATGCATGCACAGGCACTACTATATTGTAGCAAAATATATTTTGGTAGATATACTAAATGTTGAACCAGCACACTCCAATCTATCCAACTGTTACTTTAAATACATTAAACTAAGAAAGTGTTCGGATTTCTACATACGACCGTAGTTTAACAATTTACAAAGTAATTCAGCACATTATCCTGTCACTTTATTGGCAGAACAATGTCAGACATAGTAGTTATGCAGCAGCAATTGACCAAAAACAGAGCTGACTCCAATGAAGCTTTCTCTAACTTATTATAACCAAGACTGGATTGATAAAAGGCTAAAATCAATTCCATCCAGTTATAAACCTTTAAGTTGTCACAGTCATCAACCTGCACACACAAAAGCTAACTTACAAGACTGCCATTAAATCATAGGCTTGTCTACCAACTTGGTAGCGAAAAGACTTTATCAGTTGAAATAAATGAGGTTTGTTGTTTGGGAAGAAAGCCATAGAAACATAGCTGTACGTTTAAAGAGTTCCTTTGCCCAACCATGTGGTTCCAGGTTCAGTCACAATGCATGGCACTTTGGGCAAGTGTCTACTGCTGTAGCCTGGGATGATCAATGATGCCTTCATGAGTGGATTTCCTAGCTTGGAATCAAGTAAAGATTGGTGAAAGAAAGAGCATCTAGACAGAAAAACCTGCTTCAGCAACTTTTGTCTTACACATACAATCTTGGAAATATAGATGTTAAAATGATGTTGATAAGTGATTGTGAGTATGTGTGGGGGGGGGGGTCTACTAGGAAATGCATCCAATTGTTGAAAATATAATATATTCATTTTGGTTAATCCTTGAAAGACAACACAAATAAAATGTCTATGGTAAAACCCAGTAGTTCAAGTGTTCTATTATTATCAATAGCTATGTTAAAGGTCACAACCTGCTACAAGCTCTGCCCTGTCAGCTCAATGTGGGATACAATAACCATTTAGCTGACTTTTAAACCCCACTTTAACATATATACAAATTCTACTTGACAAGCTGAATGGTTTAACCCTTCAGTATTCAAATTTCTCTGTCAAATGCAATGCTTATTTATTTAAACAATTTTGAATTAATCATACATTATTTCATAGTTGTAAGATTTCGGTGATGCGATTGCTTTTTTCTAGAATGATATTGTAGGTTCGGTGTGAGAGGTCAGATCTGGTTGATTTGTACATAAAACAGGGGAGAATATTTTGACTGGATACGGCTAAAGGGTTAAATGCTAAAGGGTTAAATGAATTTATTAGGAATTGTTCAGCAGATGAAGAACCAAAGTAGAAGCCTTTATATGGATGCTTGACCTGCTAAAAATAGCAGCCAAATTTATTTTGCTGCTGTCTTAATAAAAGGACATACTGGATATCCCTGATATACAAAACAGTTAGGGTGATCACAGCTGGAACACATTTTGATTATAAGTTTTTGTTTAATTAGAGTTGAGTCAGACTTTAGACAAGTGTAATAATAGAAGTAACTTATCCGGAGTTTTCAACATATGTTAGCTTCCACCTGAAAACCTTTTATATGTTGTAATGGGACTTAAATAAATTAATATCAGCTGGCAACCTTGTATCATATGTAAATGAGTTGTTCCAAATGAGCTGTGTTTTTGTTTCCATTTTAATAAGTTGCCTTCTGTTACTTATCCCCATCAACAACTTGAGAGGGAAAAGGTAGTGAATCCTGATGAGTCATAACAATAACAAAACTAGTTAATGGGTTTGATCCTTATTCCAAGCCAACCAAAAGGTGTCTTGTGATCTAACTATGGAAGACTAAATACAAATAAATGTGACTACATATATTTATTGATACTACACATATTTAAAATGGCCTTCATGTTGAGTTCTTGACTCTAACATCCTGGTAACAATGTAAGCTGTTGGTTTACAAAACAGATAATTCATTCAGAGAAAAATGTCAAAGAACAAGACAAAGATATAAAGAAAAAGATTCAAAAAGAAACCCCTTTCTCTCTCTTTTTCTCTCCAAACACTATGCTCACCAGGCATTAGCAATCACAGACATTCATGCCAAAGTCTGAAGATTCCTGATTTTTTTTTTTGGTGGGGGGAGGAGATAAAGCAGTAGCTCCCCATTATATTTTGCCAGTTTATTTACACTTTGTTTTGCTAGTCTAATACACTCCCAAGCTTACCTTTGAGGCACAGGGTCTGTTTAACTCTCAAGTTAAATGACTGGCTCACATGACATCAGGGCATGTCCATACACCAGTGGGTTTGTGTGGTATAGCTGGAGGTCAGCCTTTCTCTGATCCCTGTATACTTAACCACAGGGCTATCTGCAACTGAGGCCCTTGACAAATACTACCACCTTGGGTCAGAGCAAACTGAGGAGTAATGGTGACGAAGGGTTACCTCCATACTCTCCAAAACTCTTAAGCTAGAACCTCACCACCAGATGCAGTTCGATGTTTAGCTAAAGAAAAAAACCATCTCATGTTAAAAATAGCTTACAAAATATTTCATGACATAAACAGTTGCTCCCATACAGAGAGGATGGTCACAACTAGAACTCTAACTATATGACGAAGAGTCAATGAGAGAGCATCTACGAGGTAACTCAATCTGCTAGAAATGGCAACCAAATTTCACTCCAATGACATTCCACCATTTTTTGAAAAGGACACAAAAGAATGTAGTCCAGGATGCAGAATGCCTAGGGAAAAAAAATGTCTGGTCATGGCTATGAATGTCTTTAATCATAGATTTACTCAAATAAAGGCTGAGGAACCAGGAACTAAACAACATAAATTTTGTTTGAAATCCAGCCTGTTAGATGTATCAGCAAGTTAACTGGATAAGAAATCTAGATTGATTTATTTTGGAAAGATTTGACCTCAGGATGATACAAGCATCAAAATAACTATTTTACTATATTTTGCCCTTAAGTTTAGAATTCCTAAAATATTTAGCTAAAACATATTAAAACATGTGAGCTAGGAGTGTAAGGTATTAAGATTACTCAGCATTTTAGCTGATTATTTCAAGGGATTCTTCTATGTGTGCTAATGCAAATAACTTATAATTAAAAAAATTTCATTTATTTATTTATTTTCTTTTGGTTCATTCCACATGATCATTAAGGCATCCATGTTTGATTCTTACCTGAGCATAAGAAGCAAATTGAATATCATTTTTTAATCCAACGTAGTATTTTGATCTCATTAAGTTTTGGAGAAATATAATATTTTGCAAATATCCTCCCAGCTATCTCTCTCTCTCTCTCTCCTCTCTTTCCCTCTCTTGTTGTTGTTGTTGATAGTTATTCCAGCATTCTTACAGGAAATATAATAAACCTTTCTTACTTCTACATCACAGAAAAAAAATGCCATTAGATTTCTCATAGAAAGTAATTCAATTTAATGCAATTAAACAAAAAAAATTAATATTGATTTTACATTTCCAACTCAAAGAAACTATTGATTACTCATAATTGAAGAAATGTTTTTTTTTTTAATAAAATAAGGCAACAAATGGAATATTTTGTAAGCAAAATGGATAAAATGATAACAGAGGCATCAAAGAAAGAAAATTGTTTATGCATGTGTCTGAGAGTGAGTGTTTGATGCATGTACCACTTAGAATGATAAATGTCAGGAAATAACAGACTAAGAATAAATATAAAAGAATCAAAGACAAACAAATGATTATAGCAAATTTAATTTAGTCTTCCAAAAGCAAACAAAATTTGGTAATTGCTTAGAAATATCAAAAGTGAAAAAAAAAGAATTCTAAAGAAATCTGCATTTCAATTTGCTAACAAAAGCTAAAGAGAGAATAATATACTCCCGACTAAGTTTACTTGTAATTAACATTTCCTTACAAGAAATGAGCAGACTTTACTATAAAAAGGACAAATGAATGAGATATTTCTAACCTCACCCCAGCATCCACAACTACCATCAACACCGCTGATTGTTAGATTCTAAATTACTCTATTACACAGAAGCTGACATAAATTATATGGAAAACAAAATCACAAAACAGAATCAAATAATTTTTCATGGTTTCATACTCAAAAAGACTATGATGCGTTCAGTACTACTGTGTTATACCATTATTAATATACGATACATAATATTGTCATCACTGTTGTTATGCCGTAAAAACAAGACTGTCATCATTGCTGCTATGCCGTAAAATATTATCACTAGTGTTATATCAAATAATAAATATCAATTATTGCATTATCCAATATTGTCATCAATATTACTATGTTATATCATATGGTAGAGTCACCTTCTGTGTTATACCACATACAATATTACCATTATTGTGTTATACCACTAACAATATCAGATGCTACAGAACAAAGAAAAAAAAAACGATTATTTTTTCACCCTTTAATGAAATAAACTTGTTTATATGAAGTAACTTTCAAAATCAACTATTCAATGGGAACTAATAAAATATCTAATTAAACTGGTGTTTTAACGATGAAAAGTACTCACATAATTTTTTTTTTTTTTTTCATTTAAGATCTTTGCAAGAAAATTATGAAGAGAGATTTTAATTTAAACACAAACATTTCAAAATAGAAATTTTGAGCAATAAAAACCAGAGGGGGCTTCAAATAGGATTTGTAGGGAAAAGATTAAAGCTTCACAACTGGGAATGGTGCAGGATTGTGTAGACAGAATGGCAAGTCAGTTGAAAACTCCAGTCACAAATGGATTAAATATCAAAAGCAGATGTTAACAGAAATTTAGATGAAAACAAAAATAGAGAGAAAACTAGAATACACAGACAAGGGAAAGCAATGGAATAAGTATAGAATATCTAAAGAAAGAAAGTCACTTGTAAACCTGTAATTTTATATCCCTACTAAGGCTGGGTGAGATGAAACAATGTAAAAATGTATAAAATGCAAACTGGTTAAAACTAAAATTACAGAACTGGAAAAATTCACTAGGATAACTGGAAAAGGAGAAATAATGTTTCGAATTGAAAGCAGAACATTATTCTAAAGCAGTCATTCACATAAACTATCATAGACATGTGATGAAAACTTGTACCAGTATTTGTTTAAGCTTTTTTCTTTTTATTTTACTGGCATGACACTAGGTCATATATCTCAACCTGTCATGGTATTTTTTGATATTTTTCTGGGGGAGGGGGATTGTGTGTATGTGTATGTGTGTGTGTTTATCTCTGTTCCAATTGAAACACTAACCCTGACAATTTTGTAGCACCCCATGGTTCCGTACCCACATATGTTCAAAGTAAATCTCTTAAACTCATCTGCAGGGTATTGAATTATTTTTCAATGATTTGTGTTGCTTCCATGCCCTAGATTTGCTTCAAAACTGAGAACAGCCAACAACAGATACAGCAATAAAATCCCTCCTGCTGCTGCTTCCATATTTAAGAATTATAGAATTATAAAAGATTTATAATAAGAGAGAACAGGGTAAACAAAGGAACTATGAATGGAGATTACTGAAAAATTATTTTGAAATATCAAGGGCCCTATACAACGTCACACAACCTGCAAATATTAGCAGCAATGGATTACACTCTAGTCCTTAAAAAAAATTAAATAAATAAAGATATGTTAGTTACAGTAGTCCTAGGTATATTTATTATGTATTGGGGGAAAAAAACCCACCACAGTTCATAGACTAAGTTCAATTACAACTGGCCTAGATTAAAAACAACATTTGTTTTTAGTCTTTGGAATACAGTACAGGCCACATAACATATAAATGTAACTGCATTGAATAGTTATATGGTTCTACATTAAGTCGGTCCTTCAAATAATGTTGTCCAGGATATCAGAATAATAACAACCAAGTGCTCAAAAATATTGACCAGATAAACAGGAGTTCAAAACCTGCCATTGTTCAGGGATTCTACATATTGAAATCAGTTTAGATAACATTCCCAAACCACAACTGAGGGTTAGCATTAGGTCGAGTATAACAAAGCTTGTTCATTTGTTTAACATCTATTTTTCCTTGTTTACATGGCTTGGATGACAATTGATTTTGAGGCAGGATTTTACAGCTGTATCTTTTTTCTATCATCCACCTTCACCTGCTTTTCAAGGATTTTTTAAATTTTATTTTATTTTTTGTTCTACAGGTGTTCAAAGGTGTAGGGTAACCAGTCATAATGTCAATAAGGAATGTTAAACATCATTTCGGTCAAATGATAACAGATAAAATATCAACATTCACATACACTAACTCAATAGACTCACAAGGCATTAGTCAACCTGGAACTAGAGTAGAAAAAACTTGGTTCCATGGAATGGGACTGTACCTGAAATTGCATAGCTGTGAAGGGACCTTAACCACAAAGCTATCTCTGTGCTTATGCTATAAAATAGAAATTATTTAAATAATGTGTGTCAATCATTTTTGCCTTTTATCTTTTACTTGTTTTAGTCATTAAACTGCGGCCATGCTGGGGCACCACCTTGCAGAACTTTTAGTCAAATGAATTGACCCCAGTATTTATTTTTTGTTTTCTCTTTTAAGCTTAGTACTTATTCTATTGGTCTCTTTTGCTAAACCACTAAGAGGGATGTAAACACACCAACACCGGTTGTCAAGTGGTTATGGGGATAAACACACATATATTATATATCATCATCATTGATTAACGTCCATTTTCCATGCTGGCATGGGTTGGACGGTTTGACTGAGGTCTGGAGAGCCAGGAGGCTGCATCAGGCTCCAGTCTTATTTGGCAATGTTTCTGCAGCTGGATGCCCTTCCTAACGCCAACCACTTCAAGAGTGTAGTGGATGCATTTTACGTGCCACCGGCACAGGGGCCAGTAAGATGGGTCTGACAATGATCACATTCAGATGGTGCTTTTTACGTGCCACTGCACTAGAGCCAGTATGGTGGGCCTGACAACAAACACACTTGGATGGTCCTTTTTACATGCCATCGGCACAGGAGCCAGTCACGGGACACCAGCCCCAGCTATGATATTGGTTTTACTTGACTCAACATGTCTTCTCAAGAATATCATATCGCCCAATGCATCAGGAGTATTCTTAACAGGGCTGGATGTGTGTTGGACTGGCTCCTGTGCAGGTGGCACGTAAAAAAACACCTTTTGAGCATGGCTATTGCCAGTACCGCCTGACTGGCCCTTATGCCAATGACATGTAAAAGCACCCACTACACTCTCGGAGTGGTTGGCATTAGGAAGGGCATCCAGCTGTAGAAACTCTGCCAGATCAGATTAGAGCCTGATGCAGCCATCTGGTTCGCCAGTCCTCAGTCAAATCGTCCAACCCATGCCAGCATAGAAAGCGGACGTTAAATGATGACGATGATGATATATATATATATATATATCTGTACACACACGCGCGCGATGGGCCTCTTTCAGTTCCCATCAACCAAATCCACTCACAAGGCTTTGGTCGGCACAAACAACTGGCTCTTTACGTATGTATATATATGTGAAACAAACATGCAACACAAACAATTTGGGTCAATTTCACTTTTATTAACTTTGGTTATGAGTTTCTATATATATTTAATAGCATTTTATATTAATTTTGGGGAGCAGGCTGAGCAGAAATTCAAAGGTAAAATATCCAGTAACATTTTGTTTACCATGTGTAATCCTAGGCTGTTTTGTTATTAGATTTTAAATGAAAAGTAATATTATTCATTTCACTGAGAGAAAATTATAAAGAAATTGTTACACAATGAAATAAGATGGGCTCTGCTCATTTCTCGTTATTGTTTTTGCAATAAGGTTTATACTAGTAATTGCATGGTTGCAGCAATCTTTAAAAGCTGAATATAAGCACAGGTGTGGCCACTGTGTGGTAAGAAGTTTGATTCCCCAAAATTTCTATCCTTTAAAAATGTAAGTCTGATAAAACCAATAAAAAACAAATTTTAAACTATTTATTAAAAGAATAGCTAACATCAATAGGGAATTTCATTGAAGTAGATATGCAGAAATTTATTTTATTCTGTTATAAATCTGTTAATCAATACCTGATTGAGTGTTTAGTTTTGAACACAGTAAGCTACAATTAAACTATCACATAAGAAATGTTTTTGCAAGCTAAGTGCTGAGATTTTATATTTATTTAGCATAAGTTTCATTTATTAATTCAGTGCTTTGGGTAATGTTTTCTATTTTACTAATACTACTGAAATTTTCAGCCACATCAGAATTAAGACATATCTTTATTCATCAATTATTGAATAGCAAAGACTTATTAGACACAGAAACAACTAGCTTTAACAGTGGCAATCATCACCTAACAAATCAGACCTCGTATAGCAATGCTTAAATGGGATCCTTCACATGAAATGTTATATTCTCTGCTCCACCTGTCTCTTCTCCTTTCCACACACACACACACACACAAACACTCTTGTCAATAATTCATTAGCAACCCAAATTGGAAAAAAAGTTGGCTTGTAATTAAGACAGAGTAAAATTTTCTAGTACTTTATGATGGATGGATCTATTAACCATATACAAATTAAATTAAAAGTAAATGGATCAGTGCCAGTTTTGACAATGAGATTTCCAACTGCTTTATCAAATGAACTACCTATTTATTGAATACTGATATAAGTGGCTCAGCATCTCACACATTGTGTACTTAATGTGATTCTCAGGAAGAATTAATATCAAACAACATGATAAATTTGAATCATAGGTACAGTCCATCTGATTGGCTTCAGCATAATTTCCACTTCCTCTGTCCTATTCATATGGCTTGGATTGACCTGAGGCTATAGTAAAAAGTCACTTGTCAAAATGCCACATCCTGGGACTGAACTCGAGATATCATGACTGCAAATTAATATTAACAACTTAGCTAAAAATATTTTTTTAAATCTCATATGCACACAAGCATGTCCAAGTACATATGCAGACACACACACACATATATATATATATAAAGTACATGTGTGTATATGTCTGTATGTGTACATGAATGTGTGTGTGTGTGTGTGTATATATATATATATATATATATATATATAAGTACATGTGTGTATATGTCTGTATGTGTACATGAATGTGTGTGTGTGTATATATATACATACATACATACATATATACACAAACTCACACATCTACACACATACAGAGTTTGTTAAAATAAATAATATGTTCTATATACTAATTTTAAGTGGCATGACTAATCAGTTTTCAACTTAATTATACATAATTAGTGGTTAGCTTCTTTTGTGTCACCACCAACTCCCCATCAGATAAACACACTAATTGATCTCCCTGAATCCCTTGATTCCCACCTTCTTGGCTTAAAACACCAAACAAGTTTTTTTGTTTTTTTTATACTATTATTATCCTTTCATCCACATGGAATACTAATCTGATTTCCTCATTTTCAGCTTCTCATGAGGAATAATCAACCCCCAGTAACAGTCCCTAATTACAACAATGTTAATTACAAGCAAATGGCTTTAAATGTCATCACTACCTTTGTTTTTAAATCCTATGAAACATGAGCAGATTTCTACACACAAGGTAACTTCAGCTATATAATTACAGGTTGTCTCTTCTCCTTAAAGGTCATTTTATTAAATACAATAGCTTATGATAGCCATTTAGGATATTAAAAAAAAAAAAAGGAAAAGAAAATCACATATTCTCTGATTATATCATCATGTTGTTCAGACTTATTCTCTTACCTGTTTCAGTCAGCAGACTGCGACCATGCTGAAGAATTTTAGTTGAATGAATTGACCCCCATACTTTTTTTTTAAGCCTGATACTTATTACTGAACCACTAAGTTACAGGGATACAAACACAACACCAGCTATGGAAGACAAACAGATGCACACACACACACACACGACAAGTTTCTTTCAGTTTCTGTCTGCCAAATCCACTCACAAGGCTTTGGCTGTCCCAAGGCTATATTTGAAGACACTTGCCCAAGGTTCCACACAATGGAACTGAACCCAGAACCATGTGACTGGGAAGGAAAACTTCTTCCCACACAGCCACACTTGCGCCTATACTTCAGAACAATCAAAACCTACTAAATTGGTAAATTGAAGTAAATAAAAACTAAGCATTGTTTTACTAGTTTCAATACGCTGCATATTCTGTTATTCTCTTATTGCTTAATTGTCCAGAAACAGGAATGTAAACAAACCCTAACTGATCCAAACTAGATCAGATTGGTCCAAACCATATCAGACTGGTCCAATGCAGATCACACCAGTCCAAACCAGATCAAACCGGTCAAAACCAAATCACACCAGTCACATCCATTAAACATTTTCATAAAGCATCTTCAAACATCAAATATTTTCATCAACCATCTTATCAAACATTTTCATCAAACAGTAAACCTTAACTGGTCCAAACTGGATAAGACCAGTCCAAACCAGATCAGATCCATTGAAACTGGATCAGACCAGTTCAGACAGAACCCAAACTCAAACCTGAAACCTCAGTTTTTTTGGAATGCGAAAAGCATTGTGTTTAATGACTGTCTTCAAAGTGATCACACCATCAATGGAGGGTTCTGGAGAGTTCTATGCCAACTTGCTAAGGTAGTTACAAAAGGCTATCAAGACCAAACACCCAGAAAAACTGATGAAAGGAGTCTTGTTTTATTAGGACAATGCTTCAGCACATGAGTCCTTGGTTTCAATTGCTGCTGTGCTTGACTGACTTTGAACTGGTTGATCATCCTTTCTATTTTAGTGATTTGGTTCCATCTGACTATCGTCAGTTTCTTAACATGAAAAAACTATTGGCTGGGTACCAGTTTTGCCGTAATGATGACGTCTTATCTGCTGTAGATGACTTTCTTCACCAACAGTGACTTTCTTCACCAATGCAATCCAAGCACTGCAACGCTCATGGAAGGTATTTAGACAGTTAGAAGAATTATGCTAAAAAAATGAACTTCATTTGGTCACATTCCATGCGAGTGTCTTACTCAGCCTATGAGCATTTCAGTCAATCCTCATGATAATAAAAATTATTGTTATACCTGCATTTGTATTAATATAAACATAAAAAATTTTGGGCCTGGGTTTGCACTCCCTAAGCAAATTTCGTTCCCTGGCAACTGACAACAACATTAGGAAAAGGGTAAAATGGATCATATTAACCCTAGAGTGTTTGACTAGTACTATACTGTATTGATACTGTAATATTAAAAGGAAATATTGACTGCATCAGGATTTAAAGTCAGAGCATAAAATTCATGTAATAATCTGCCACCAATGATGATTTCTTACATTGGTACAAAGCCACAGATTCCATAACTAGATGACTGTCATTTGAATCAACACCAGTACTTACAAGCCAGTAAGGAAGATTTACATGTGGTTACTCAGCCTAATAGAAACAGCAGCCAAACCTGCCTCAGACTACACCTCACCAGCTTTAAAAAAATGTTTAAAATTACATTGGATAATGTCTAAGGTGAAAGTAAAACAGAATGTCATGGCTGGAACACCTCTCTTAACAGGTTTACTCAATCAGGGCTGATGCAAAGCTAAAAACCAACAACTGAAATATCTAAAGTTTTACTTTCTCATTCCCATTTAGATAAAAGGTAAAACTGATCCTGTCAGGGTTTGAACATAGATAACTGAAGGATGGATTAAGGGCAAGTCAAACAGTTAAAATGTATTCATCTGACTCTTTAACTACATATAGTAGCATGAATTCAAGATCACGTCTTTTTTTCTTTTTCCCCCTAATCTTCCTTCCAGACATTTTACATCAGTTCACAAACTAGGTCAGATCTTCAACATAAAATATTTATATTCAGCTTATTATTAGTAATAATAAGCACCATTCCAGATGTAGCCAGTTCTTTGGCAAGCCTGTGTTTACACAATAGATAGGTGTATGTGTGATTGTATTTAGTAGCTTTCTTATCTGCAACATCACTAAATAAAGCAACACTGGAACAGACTTATACAGAAAATAAGCGGCAAGAGGATTTAATAGTTAACTTGGTCTCCTCCCAATGTTGCGTGTGAGTTCACCTGCACACATACATATGTACAGGTACACATTTGCTATCTACCTGACAGCAAACTTTGGAATGTATTCATCTAATTTATAAATTTTGGTTTGCCATATTTCTGGATGAAGGGAAATCAATTTGTTCTTCATTGTTTAAGACCTGTTAAATATATAAAGCCTTAATGTAGGAAACTTCAAAATTAAAAAAAAAACTAACCAGAAATAAATAAATGGTACAAAAAAATATATTAATGATTAATATTATCTGGATTGTTTCAGAAAGTATAGGTGACAACTTCATACAAATTTCAGTCTTATGACCTTACCAGCAAACTATAGACTTCAACACTAAAGTAATAACAGGAGACTTTCAAATTAAATGTACATACATCATTGTACACATGTTGGTACAGAGAAATAGAACTGATAGAAGAATAACTCCAAGACACCCCATCTGCATGAAAACCCATTAGTTGAGTTGTTGTTGTTGTTAGCATAGTTAATACATAAACATATACAAAAAGTTAACTGGAAATAAATATGCATTAACATTAATCTGATTATTAATTTTCTTTTGTTACCTTTTTGGCAAAACCTCCACCACCATCACCAAAAGAAACAATAGCACTTAAAAAGCAGTTAAAAGAGGGAATTAAAGAAATTAATGTTCTTGCTAAACAATAGGATACAAATGAATCCAAAGACCTAGTCTTTAGTTAAGCAAAAATGTCAATAATAGAATAATTTCTAAAGTTGCTAACAAAGCCACAAATGTAGAGAAAGACTAATCAGTGTAATTAACCCCAATATTCCACAATCTCAATTATTTTTATCACTTAAGCATCTATCAAATTCCCCTCACAAGCTATTGGTCAATCTAAGGCTATGGCTGAAGTGTTGTGCAGAATGATTGGGACCAAATAATTAAGGATTCAAAGTTAGCTTCTGAAGCCATACAGACCATCCTATTCACTGACACAATTTCATTGATCCTGTAGGAATGAAAAGCAAAATGAAACTTGATGGTATTTAAACTCAAAATGTAATAAAATGTTCTCATAAATTTAGTTCATTACTACTAATTCTGCCAAGCACTGCCTTCCTAATAAATATAATAAATATTTTTGATATTATTATTATCACTAATAACAATTTACTTGCAAAATTGAATTAAAAGAAATATATATAAAGTAATATCCTGATGAAGTAGCAAAGAGGAAATAGTATAAATATTTTTCTAGCAATTGCATAGGAGGAAGAAGTAATAATTTTTAAGAGCAGTTTTGCTTTCTATTGGTTACTTAATGATTACCATTTCAAAGTCATTTTTTCTGATGCTGGCATTATTAATTGGTCCCATTTCCTGTTTAGTACTTGTCTCTCAGTTTGTCTGCAAGTCCCCATCATCTTTTTCTCCCCACCCACTTTCCACTCACTCCTTTCGTGTAATTAGAAATATAAATAACATTTTGTAAACATGTAGTAGAGCAATAAAATAACACTACCATTGCCCTTAATTTAAAATTCTTTTTTAACTTTTAAAGATTTCCTTAAAACTCTCAGCATTCTAAAATGGACAGGCTTGATATTATTATTCAAAAATCAAATACAGTTACACAGTCAGCTTTTCATCTGATTATCATTTTAATAGATATTTAATAGTTATAAAAAATTGCATAATGTGTGTATGTGCACACATGTATGTGTTTGTGTGTGTGTTAGTATGTTTGTGTGAATACACATACACCCAATGTAATTTGATTATGAAAATGAAAATGACTATAAGGATTCTAAAGGGAAATTAAAAACAAATATTTAAGGAGAAAAATCTGTTATAAGTAAATCGTGTGTTAGATTCAAGATGTTGGGAAAACAGCAAATCTGTTAAACCATTGTTTTGTTTTTGTTTTTTTAACTGAAAAATAGAAATTACATGTTGCAACACAAGCAGAAAACTCAAAGAATTCAGAAATTTATGAATTATGTAAGAAAGTAAATATAAATGCTGGTTGCTTGGATACTAAAATGGTATTTACTTCACACTAGGAACATGCAATTAGAATAAGCCGAATACTGACTTTATTTATTTGACAGCAACTGATAGCCTAAATGAAATAATCTCCAAATAATCCAGTATTGCTTCAAGATACATTTGAGCCCGTACAGAGTGTATTAAAATACCCTATAAGAATCAACTCTAAAATGTAAATTATTTTCTAGTACACAGACACATGGGAGATGAGATACCACAGTTTGCATAATGTACTCCTAAATTAGCAACAACAAAAATAGCGAAAGCCTATTCAAAAGCATGATCTGATGTTAACAAATGAGAGAAATGTGGGAGGGAGGGAGAAGAGAGGGAGAAGGGGGAGATGAGATAGGGCAAAGAGAGAGAGATAGAGATGGGACAGGGGAAAAGAGAGGGGGGGGGAGAGAGATAGAGCATGGAAAGAAATAGAGAGGGAGGGATGGGGAGAGCACTATCAAATGTTAGTTTTACATTAGTCAATCATCAGAAATAATCTTGATTCAATAACAATTCAGAAAATTCTTCTTTCTTTAGCATATATTCTTCATTTGCCAGCATGATAAAAATAAATTATTTTAAAATCTGACAAGTCTAATATCAGTATTTTGGCGATATCTGTATTGTGTCCAATGCTCTCTCTTGTCAACATAATTTGGCTGCCATATTTTATAAAATAGGGAATAATTAAAAAATTATGTTTTATTGGCAGGATACAAAATAACATAGAATGAGTGCCAATGCTCACTTAACCTAATACAAATAACAGTCAAATTTCATTCATAGTGCATTTGACCATGTTAAAAAAGGAAAGGATACATTGAACAATACTATAATCATAGAAATATCCAGCAAAAGTCAAATTTTGAACTATTTCAAGCCACAAATAGACAGCAAACCTTTCATGGCAGGTGAGGTTAACACAAGTCTTCAACAATGAAATACCACATTTATGAAGACACATGTGTCGTATAGGTGGGAGGAGTCACAAATCTCCATTGCCTGTGTAACAGCATCCTCTGTTATCAATACTCTTTAAGAAGTGCTGCCAATTCCCTCCAGAAATCATGTAACAATTAATGATAGATCTACAAAAGGACAGGATATGCATTATTGGAACACCTTTGATTGTAAGGTTCGCTGCTTGATCAGAGCCGACCTGGGGTTAAACAGCAAAAAATAACATGGAATTGTAAGTATCCTGAAACTGATATTGATTGACAGTGAGGCTTCCTCTTGGAAAATTGTAAAGCTTCTTAATGCTTAACCAACTTATATCAGATCTATCAGTTAATAAAGAGACTGTGAAAAATTGAAGTTTGTTCTTAATGGGGAGAAGAAAATGACAAAGTCGACAACTTGATATAAGACATTTCAAAAATTATGACAAAATAGTAATTAATATCTTCAAAAGAAACAAGGAAAATCAATATTTTATTACAAACATAATAAAAGAATCAATATTTTATAAACATAATCAAGTAAATATAATTTAATGCGGTTAGACTACAGTACATAATGCTAACACAGTAGAAAGTAAACAAATATGAATACACCTTGTTCCCTTAGCACACAAGAAAATAAAGACAATACAGTAATTGCTTTGACATGTTTCATAGCTGGCTGGCCACTGTTCAGGAAAAGAACCCCCTCACTATTCCATCTATGAAGAAAATTTCATAGCAATCACTACTCAAATCAGTAACATACCACTACTGTAATTCAATTATCATGCCTTAGTTAACAGTTAAAAATGAAATCTAAAACCTAAACCATTTTTAACATTAAAAAAATACTTACTTTCCTACATATTCAAGGCATTGGTAGATTTCACAATTAAACAATGAACATAAAAAAGTGAATCTGACTAATATATTTGCCATGAAGCATATAATGACATATAACAACGACAGCAAAGTACAAAATATGATAATTTCTACATTGTTTTAGCTAACAAATTTCGTACACAATTACATGCGCACATAATCTCTTTGATGCACAGTTTTGTGCACTGCTTACAAAACGTGTACATGAAAGGCATTTTTTCTAGGATTTCATTGTCTATAATGACAGATGTATACTATACACAAGTGCATACTATATATTAGCAAATACAGTTTACACATACGCACACAATACATGAAGAATTCAAACATTTGACTGCAGAATAGCAGTTGGTTGAGGTTTCCACAAGAAATTCAGAAAAAAAAAGGGGAATTTCAAATCTAGAAATTCACTTTTAGATCTAAACAAGATTCCATTGACAACTAATGGTTGTTTATTTTTAGATAGAAACTATGTGCATCTGCATTAACTAAGTGGTTGAGATAACACTTTCTATGCTTATAGGCTCACGATTTCATGCTTCAATATTTTGTCATAAGAATTGGCAAAATGCTTAAAAATTCTTGCTTAAACATAGAAGTTTCAAGGTTATAAAAACCAAGATTGAAGGTTATAAAACCCAAGTAACATCTTAATGAAAAAAAAAAGCACAATAATGTTAAATAAGAAATGGAATAACATACACCTCTCCCTCTTGTCATTAACACTTTGATGAGCCAAATTTAACACTAAGTTAGCCACACTGTAAACCATACAAAATACATGAAATATATTTGGGAAACAAAGAAACCTATTACTTACAAGATGAAATGGTGACAAGAAAAAGCATTATATTTACTAGCAATAATTATATATTGACTTAATAGCCAATAATTTATTTTTCAACCAGAAATTTATTTAACCAATATCCAGCCAAAATGGTGGGAGAGAGAGAAAGTTTGTGTGTGTGTGTGTGTGTGTGTGTGTGTGTGTGTACAAGAGGGGGAAAGAGAGAGTGTGTGTGTAGAGAGAGAGAGAGTGTGTGTGTGTGTGTAGAGAGAGAGAGAGAGAGAGAGTGTGTGTGTGTGTGTGTGTGTGTGTGTGTGTACACAAGAGAGAGAGAATGAGGTTGTGTTCAGATTTACGCAAGTGCTTCTTTATGTTCCATGAGTTTGTGGTTTGATAAATAGGGACCAACAAAATAAGTAGCAGACTGAAGTAAGTACTCAAATCAAAATGATCAACCTAAAACCCTGGAAGGTGGTGCCCCAGCATAGCCATAGTCCAACGACTAACACCAGGGAAACAGAATTAATCTTTTCTCTGAGAACAATAAGCAAAAACCCAATTCAGTGATGGTAATCAGCAATGCTATTCCGTATATGATTAAAAAAACGGAAAGGATGCAATTTGTTGTGTTTTGAAAAAACATAAAATACAAAAGAATTAGAGAATAAGCTGTAGTAGCTTCTAGAAATATAAAATGCTGACCTGACAAGGGAGCCTTACTATGGTTTCTTGACTTGCTTGAAATAGATGTCAAATTTCCTTTAAATTACACCTTTACCATTTTAAAAAAGAAATTTCAGAGCACATTAGTGAACTTAGTTCTAGATAATTAATACCTGAATAAAAGACGGGATGCTCACAGGTGGAACACTTTTGATCAGAAGTCTACTTAATGAGGACTGACATGAAGTTGAACAACATTCCTATTTAACTCTTTTGATAATATATTTCTTTACAACCCACAAGGGGCTAAACATAGAAGGGACAAACAATGACAGACAAAGGGATTAAGTCGATTACATCTACCCCCCAGTGTGTAACTGGTACTTAATTTATCGACCCTGAAATATTGCAGCAAAGAATGCCAGTTCTTCTAATTTATCACTCTTTACAGTTCCCATCTTTTAAATTTATTGTACAAAACTGTTCAGCTAAGTTTGAAAGTTAAAAAAAATTAATTAAATAATCTGTACATCAAAGTCAACCTTGGCAAAATTTGAACTCAAAACGTAAAGACAGACAAAATACCTATTTCTTTACAACCCACAAGGGACTAAACACAGAAGGGACAAACAAGGACAGACAAATGGATTAAGTCGATTACATCGACCCCAGTGTGTAACTGGTACTTAATTTATCGACCCTGAAAGGATGAAAAGCAAAGTCAACCTCGGCGGAATTTGAACTCGGAACATAACGACAGACGAAATACGGCGACGCATTTCACCTAAGTTGAGAATATGGTGATGGAGGTCTTTATTAGTTCAGGTATTTTGCAGGAAGAACTGACATCAACAATAGATCTAAAGGAAAGAGATTTCAGCCAATGAACTATGACCAAGCTGAGGAACAGCTTTATGAGGGTTTTAGTTGGCTATATCTACTTCAATTCTTTCTTTAGTATTCATTCTATCAACCTCAGGAGAACAAAAGATAAAATCAACCAAGTGTAAGAGTAGGCAACCAATACAGGACTTGCTACAATATTTCATTCATACAACATTTTTTTTATTAACACTGAACACTGACATACACTTAGACACATAGAAAACATTAGTCAACTCAGGACTATGTTAGATGAAACCTGCCCAAGGTACTGTGCCTTAGAATTGAACCAAAGGATCCGTGGTTAAGAAATACATTTTTTAACCATACAGGCATGCATAGAAATGTACATTATTATAATTATTATTATTATTATTATTAAGGCAGTGAGCTGGCAGAATCATTAGCACACTGGGCGAAATGCTTAGCAGTATTTCACCCGTTACTATGTTCTGAGTTCAAATTCTGCTGAGGTTGACTTTACCTTTCATCCGTTCGGGATCAATAAAATAAGTACAAGTTAAACACTGGGGTTGATGTAATCAACTCATCACTGCTCCCCAAAATTACTGCCATTGTGGAAAAATTTTAAACCATTATTATTATTATTATTATTATTATTATTAAAACAGAAAATCTTTAAAATCCTTGAAGAAGATAGGTGTTTGGATGAATCAAACTACAAGATACTGGTTCATGAACAGCTATGGTATAATCAGGGAATAACTGTAAAGACATAAACAGGTTGTTTTTCTTCTTTTTATACCATACTTCTTAAGCTATAGCTCCATTTAATTTACTATGTCATCTACCTTCCACAATCAACTCTGGATACACTTTCATTCAGCATGTATTTTTCATTTGTTTTAGATGTCCAAGCTTGTACAGTCATCTTTCTTGCACTTATCAGATGCTTAAGTACTTTCTCACCCCTTACACTCAACCTTTCTTGTAAATTTGTACATTCCTAACTTATAGATAGATTGTACATATCTCATTCCTCTCCAATTATGACATTGTAACTGACCAACAATAGCATACACCTGACATGTATCTTATACAGCCGGTCTTTTACAGAGAGAGAAAAACTTTGGTTGGAAATAGATTCAACAACTTTAATAGCAAACATGAAAGTAATTTGACAGAAGTTATGTGAAACTTAGATCTATTACCTTAAATATAGATCACAGAATACATTTTAAAATGATAGAAACTTTTGCATATCAATGTTTTCCCCAACCCTATAAAATTACCAATCACTTTTTTTAATCTATTACTTTAAGCATAGATCAATGAATACATTTTAAAATGACAGAAACTTCTGTTTAACATTGAAAAGAAATGTGTTGTGAAAAAGATAAAATATATATTACTAGAGAAGTATTACAAAGCCACTATGTGTTGTTACAACCACATTAAAGAAAGCAGTTAAATATAACCAGACAGAAACCACTAGAAACATTTATTGGGTTAAAAACCATGTAAAATATTCTTTCCAGCTGCTTAGCTAAGAAAAAAAAAAGTAACAAGAGAAAGGAAAAAGAAGTTGGACTATTTCCGGCAGCAAGTATCATCTGACTTGTACTACTTACTAAGACTTCTTCCAAAACTGACAGAGTAGAAAGCAACAAATTATATACATTTGTATTTACTTTTATTCAACAACCTTGAATGAAACTAGTTCTACTTAACATGACAACAAATATTGACCAATTAATTGAGATTTAGCATAGACTGATCACAGAAAACTTTGTAAATAATGACAAAAAGATAAAACCCAGCTAATATATTATTTCTTGGGTCCTCACTAAATTTATACAAGATAAATGTGTACTGCTGTTATTTGATAGCAATTTTGTATGTATGCTTTGATTTAAACAACATTAATTTTAATATGGGTTTGCTAAAACAAAAAATACATCCTCCACCCATTATTTAAAAAGAAACTATAGATAAAATTATCATTATTATTTATTAATTAATGGGAAGGGTTAAGTTGGTTTATTGAATCATGGCTGTCAAAATTTTAAACAGAAGTTTTATGCTAAGAATCAAATTAAAATAAAATTCCTTACAATAGAAATGTGATTTTAGAAACATACATGAAGTCCAATTAATTGCATTTAATACTTTTTTTCAGAATTCTATATTATTAGTAAAACCTGAGCAAAGATTAGCTTCTCTCACTAAAACAGCTCAAAAATTTTTTCTATACTAATTATTTTAGACTACATTTTATGAAATTTACCTAAAACTCGAAATAGTTAAGTAGATATACATATTTTAATGATATCTATCAAATTTGGTTCCTATTTATTTAATAGTTTATTTGCTTTATCTTTTATACACACACACACATATATATATATATATATATATATATATATATATATTTATTACAACTACGCAAATGTGTGAATGACTGTCTTTATCTCTTGTTTAGCAAGGTAAAAAAAATAAAAGCGATTTTTTAAAAACTTTTCATGCTATTGATTATTAATCTCTAGTTGATAAACACAAGGATATTTTCCGTTTTTTAAAATCTGTCATGTGTTAAAAGCATTTTTTTTTTTCTTTTTAAATGGTTGCAGACAAAGAGATCCAGGTATGATTTAAAGCAGGAATCCGCTCTCCAAAACAAAGGATCTACCTGTGCAAAGTGATAATTCTGCAACATTCCTCGCTCCAAGGCTGGCAGTTGAAATTTATGTGGCTGCTCATGGTGCCACATGTGAGGAAACCACCAAAATTTATCTCTCATTTCTGCAAGACAATCAAGTTAATAGAAAAAAAAAAAAACCAACATGCAAATAGATCAATATAATTTCATTAAAAAATTACACATAATTTTTTGTTTTTCTTTCAAATATAATTTTTTTTTAATTCAATATTTTCATACTCTTCACACAATTATAAGAAAAAAATATATGAATAAAGTTCTCACATAAAAATCCAATAACTAATCAAATGAAAAAGTTGATAATTATAAAACACATGCCAATTCCATTTTTTAATATTTTTCTTTTTTTTCTTTTGAATGAAAATACTGATAGAAAATCATTTATAAAAAAATAAAGGAAAATGTTATAAAAAGCAAATTTCATTTCATTTGTACAAGATGTTTTATAATCTCTTATGTTTGAATATTCTGCTCATATATCTACCCTAATAAAATATATCTTAAAATCTATTAATTTGAATTATTCATGGGTTGTGAGAATAAAGATGTGTATGCATTTATGATAAAGAATAGAAAAGAAAAAGATAAAAAGTTTTTCTATGGTTGTATGTTTAGTAATTTGAAATTTGGGGAAAATAAATATAACTGTTTTTCCCCACCCACCCCTTGCTGGTATCACATCTTACATATGTTTAACCTGAACACTCTACCATAATAGCAAGTATAGTCAGGTGTCTTATCCAAAAACACAACACTGTTGCAAGTTGCAAGAGATACTGTACACTACCAATTAAAAGCTTTTAGAATAATATATATTTGTATTTAAAAACTGAATTATATCAATGTCAACATAGAAAAACAGATTAAATCATATTAAAAGCACCCACTACACTCACGGAGTGGTTGGCGTTAGGAAGGGCATCCAGCCGTAGAAACACTGCCAGATCTGACTGGGCCTGATGAAGCCTTCCGGCTTCACAGACCCCAGTTGAACCGTCCAACCCATGCTAGCATGGAAAACGGACGCTAAATGATGATGATGATGAAGACAATAATGATAAATACTAACTATAACATGAGTCTTGAATGAATAAAAATTATTTAAGATATAATTATCTCTTTCATTACTTCTCAAAACTGACAAGAATTTAATTTATTTAACTCAATTTTGAAATGTTAGCATCAAATTACTAAAGTTTATAAATTTGGATAACTCCATGTGCCAAATGCAGAGAAGAAGCTTAAGTTTTTGAGTAAACCTTTCTCTGCAGAAAAAAAATGTTCTCAAATTTTAGAATTGGACAAAAGCTTACCTTCTGAAACAGTAAATAAATTAATTTCAACACACTTAACATGTTTAGTGTTAACATAATGTAGTGAATATCACTGGATGAGCTGATGCCACCTCCACCCAGCCATTCCCTTCCTACTCATATTTCTTCTTATAGTCTTTGTTGAGTCTATCATCCAAAGCCTTCACTATTCAATATGTCTGATCTTACCAACTCAGAAAGTTGGCTCTCAAAAATTTCCTCCCTGCAGGTGCCAACTTGGTTCAAGAGAAACACAATGGCATCAATTTCACTAGTTTCAAAGGGCCTACAAAGTCTATGGGCTCTTCCCCTTCCTCCTGAACAACTTTGAACACATTTTGTCTTTATTAAACTCTCTCAGTCACAGACATAGTGATGAGAGAATCATTAAGTAAATGGATCTATGCAGGAGTGAAAAATATAATTTTTAACACCTCCACATCAACAACTATAGTAAATTGTACAAGTCTAATAATAATAGTGAAACATATCTAGAGTGGTTTCCTAAACTTGCCAAAATAATTAAAATAATACCAGTAATTGAGTTAATGTCCTTTCTTCACCATGTAAGTTTTCCAAATAAGATTTTTACTACATTAAATATGGCATCACTAACTCAAATGTTGATATTTCAAGCAGACAGCATCTGAGAGTAATTAACCTCAGTGATGTATTTGTTGAAACTATATTTTACTTCAATCAACTTTTTTAAGCCTTCTCTGATTCCCAAAACAGTAATCAGTAACATATTAAGTAAGAATGGTTAAACATCACTTCTCATCCACTTATAAGAATTTCAATAAAAAAAAGTATTGTTATAGAATACATTGGGAAAATACTGTAAATACTATATACAAATCATCATACTGGCTTAAATATATCAGTTTGCTGAAGCCTAATTTGAAATATCAGGAAAACATTCTAAAAATCCAGCCAGTCACTTGAAGCCTGATAGCTAAGGTGAAAAGTTACTAATCCAAATGTGAAAGGTTAGCATCACACCATTGGCTTCATGTATTCTTGGACAAAACTGGTTACACTGTTTCTCACAGTTTAACTAGCTAAATAAGTAGTAGTGATTGTTGTTGTCAAGGACCAAATGTAAAACACTTGATACAACAAACAGTTCACACAAACACTTTCTAATCCAATTCCTGATAGAAACCAAATAGAGAGAGAGTGAGAATGGGGAAGTAGAAGAACTGCAGGAGGGAAATTTGCTAAACCAGCAGAAATAAATGAGTGAAAAATTTAAATTAACTTCTCATAAAGCAATTTCTACATGATTACACAGAGTTGTAATAATTTTCCAAATATAGCAATAACTCCTGGAAAAAAATCCATTTATTATATTTTATATATTCATTTTCTACACTGGCTTAGATTGGAGGTAGGTATGCCTGTCTACATTTATATAGTAACTTCCCCAACTGGCATTAAATGGATATGAAATAGGCCAGCAATGTTTACGGAGATTGTGTGGCAGCACTTAATGATTCAGCAACTGTTTGTTTGACAGCAGACACTTTTTGCTACGGTTCAATGCAATTAACATGGCAATGAGTAATCTCATTAGCTGTATTTCTATCTTCAGAGAAAAACTACTGGATCTTATCACCAAGGTTAATTTTAGACAATGTTTGGTTATTACTGAGAAGTGATGGCAAGCATCACAGGTTATTAACCCTTTCGTTACAAACCCAGCTGAAACTGCCTCTGGCTCTGAGTATAAATATCTTGTTTTCATAGGTTTTGAATTAAAATCTTCCACCAAACCTTAGTCACAATTTATGTTCCTAACACCAGCTGAATGATGACTAAGTTATTTTACTAAATTCTTTGTTATATTTAAAGTAAACACAGAGCATCTCAAAATAAATACAGTAACGAAAGGGTTAAATAACTCTAACCAAAGTGTCTAGGGACAAAGCACTTATTTCTAAATCAGTGGTTCTTAACCAGGGTCCATATAAGACTTTGCAGGGTACATGCAACAAAATAATAAATTGGGGATCTACAATTGTATTTTAAGGGCCCTTGAAAACTTTTATTTCAGATGTATGTATTGGTGTGTCTTGCAAGAAACAGGTTTCTTTCTCTAACATTTTATATACTTCAACTTACACAAAGTTAGTGTGAGAAAAACAAAATAGGAATTTTGAAAGATGTTTCCATACAACTAATTTTTAAACAACAAATGGCTATGAGGGTCCACCAGAATAAAACAGGAATCGCAAGGGTCGATAGAGGGAAAATGGTTGAGAACCACTGTTCTAAATGGTGAAATCCACTTGATGCAAAGAATAAATGAAAAAGTTGAGAAAGAATCAAAGATATTGACAGTTCATCTCTTTTTGCTGGCACTGTGTTGTAACTGGGACCAACACAGCAGACATCATTTAACTCCAGATCAGCTTTAATCAAACAGCCTTGTGAGTGGAACTGATGTCTTTACCTCACCACATATATATGCCTAATTAACCATGATGACCCCAGTATATCTTATTCTTTTATTCTTTTACTCATTTCATTTTGACTGTGGCCATTTTTTTTTATGTAACCTTGCTTTTTTTTTTCTTTTGAAAGATAGTAGGGTGTGGTTTTAAGGAGACTTTGCAGCTATTTCTTGCAAGTTGAGCAATTGCAGAGAGATCTTCTTGTTAGCTTAGGCTAATTGTGTCTAGGAGCAAAACACTTTCCTCCAAATCGAGAAATCTGCTTAACACTACATTGTGGCTTAGCCCCAGGTCAACCTTGATCATGCAGACTTATGATCAAAAGATGCTCTCATCTTGATGACTACATTTTTTTAGATGCCAGGGATAATATTATCTGTATTTTTCATAACCTTATTTAAAAATAGCTGTGTACAGTTCAAGAGTTATTTGACTGCTTTTTCTACCAAGTCAAGCAATCACATAACCATTCCTTCATTGGCCATGTTAGCCTTTACTAAGTACAGTAGGTGGTATTCAGTGTGGACTGGATACATGTTGACTGCAGTATTGAAGTCAGTTCTTCTGATGTCAAAAGCAATATATTTTAGACATTAGGTTTCATTGGCATAATGTTATGGAGACCAGAGATAAGCATCAGTCCTGTGAGATTTCATGATTCAGAAAGGATAAAATATTTTCCTAATCTAGAAGGTGATGTATTGTCAAAAATAAATCACTGCATGGCATACCAAGCAGTATGTAGTTTCTTCTCTCTACATACTGGGTTCAAACCCACCAAGACTGACTATTTTATATCCCCCATGGTTGTCCAATCAATTTTATCCCTTTCTTACAGAATTGCAACCTTCAGGCAATGTGAATGGATGACTACCCAGGGAAGAATTAAAAGAACTAAAATGCTGCAGATCAATCTTAATCCATATTCCATTCTTCTCGAAAAAAAACTGGCCTAAAATACATGATAGAGATTCCAGTTTCCTAAATCTGTTTATTTTAACTAGGCTTTATTTTCAAATATCCTTTTGTTCAAAGTTATTATCAAAGAACAGAAGTGGAAGAGAACATTATACATAAATCACCAAAACAGAATAATTTCTCCAGAAATCTAAGAAACAAATATGCAAAAGTCTAACAAGTTATCAATGTTCTAGATTTGTTTTTTTTTTTTTTATTTTATTTGTTTTGTTCTCTTGTTTCCTGTAATAATATTAGATTGATACGATCTACATGAGTATTGTGCCTTCTAGAAACAATTACAGAGAATATGTGGAGTGACCTAAGCCTGATAAAAATCATGCTGTGTTTGATGCATTATTATGAGAATTTCCTAAACACAGCAACACTGATTAACATCTATACTACTTAAATAATCTATTATTCATCAAAACTGCTGAAACCAACCATAACTCAGAACTAAGTATATTTGGGCATGCTGTTGAAATGGTTAATATGCATATGTTAGAACCACATTTATCTTTTATCTTTCAAACAGCAGGTGTTATGTTCATAGTGTATGTTATGATAAATCCATTTAAAATGTTCCCGTTTCCGTTCCCCTTTAATGTACATTATTAATGCTTCAGATGGTGTTCACAAGACCATATTCTGCGCCAGTTAACTCTGAATAATGACAAGGTTCTTCCTGTCCTCATTTAACAATAAAGCACTGTATGATCACTACCACTTTGTGAACAAAAACATCAAATTTATAACGATGTCTTCAAAAGACTGGCAAAGTAAAATCGATACATTGTGTCATGGCTATGCATGCTTTTTGTCACAATCTTCCAATAGCTTTCAAGAGGCCTCATATAATGACTTTATTCAACTTTATTCAAAATAAATTATTAAAAAGAGAAAAAAATGGAACATACATTTAAGAACAGTCTTTGCTTTGAATATTAAAAATATTTAAAATTATTTTCTTTCTCTCTAATGCTTATGATCTCTGTAAGTTACACATAACTTAGGACTTAATATTACACTTTCAGAGTGAAGGTAAGTGGCCTAGAAGTTAGGGTGTTGGGCCCACAATCATGAAGCCATAGGCTGACTTCCTGGGTTGGGTAAGCATGTTATGTCCTTGAGCAACCAACAAATCTCATTTCATGTTGCTCCAGTCAACTCAGTTACGAGTATCAGCTTAGTGCTGGTACTCATTTAGAGCTCTCTCTCTCCTCCTCCAGCTATCACATCCTTGATCTTCTGCTTGGTTATGGGTTGGAGGACCAAGAAGGTGTTTATGACAGTCCACAACTACATAGGTACCTAAAACAATTATCAAAAGTGTGTCACAAGCTATTAGATCAAACTTGCTGGCAAGTGACAGCTAAGCACACTTTAAGAACTATCAAACTAAATAGTGATATATATTATCATCATCATCATCATCATTTTACATCCACATTCTGTTTGCTTGGGTTGGACAGATTGCCATGGCTGGAATCAGCACATATTCAAGGATATTGCTGACCTACATAAGTCAGAGGATCCGCATCTCGTTTCAATTTTAGGACTTCATTTTTAGTTTCTATAACTGAATATCCTTCCTAAGAGGAATAATTCGGAAATTTATGTTTTTATTTTCTTTAAAGTATATGTGTGATGTACAGCCCAAAAGTAACCTGCCAAAAATGACAACAAAGGACAATGATAGGATCAGAGAGAGACACACAGAAAGAGAACAAAAGCATCAAATGATGACAAGTAGCATAACCGTTACTGATACTTTATCTAGAAGAACATTTCAATGCTAAAAGTAGAGTTTGAACTCATAACCTACAGCAGTCATGACTAACAGATGAGCACTATGAATAGCCAGCTACTACTGCACTCTCTTTCTCTCTCCCACTGTTAGATGTAACTCATAACTCAAATGATATCTATTCACAATTCCAAAATAATTCATTTCCCCACCCATGGATATTAATTTATTTCTCTGGAGAGTTCATAATAAAATCCCACAGGCAAGAGAGAAAACAAGCAGAACAAAAGGGAGAAGGGAAAAATAAAAGAATGGAATTTTACAATAAATACACATAGAATTCTTATTTTTATATATGTTTGTGTCTTATCTATTTACTTCATAAAATAATGCCCTGAGCGCAAGCACAAAGAATGTGAATTTTTTCTTCCTTCCTTTTTTTTTTTTTTGGTAGCTCTGTTTTATTCCTACAAGTTGTAAATTAATAATTTCTAACTCGTTATATTGTAAAAACCAAGGCTAAACCCATCAACATGATTAAAACAGAAATAGAGTTAACTTCAAACAAATGTGGTTCAGACTTAAAATCATATTAACACAATTTCTTATATTTTTAAATTCCTATCCAAACAACTAACCGCCATTGCCACTTCCACATTTACTGCTAATTTATCCCTTCCGTTAAGTTACCCTCTGTCTTCTCTCCAATGTGTAATCATAATAAATATAGCACTGAATCAAAGCTCTTTAATAGTAGACATTTTATTGCCACTCTGTAAATACAGGCTCTTCTAACAAGAGTGTTTTTACGTGGATTGTTGAAGATTTAGAGACTAAACCAATCTACTATACTTTCAAATGGGGCTAAAAACAGGCTCTCTGACCACTATATTACCGAGGTCTTTTACAGCACAAGTTGAAGACAGAACAATCTACTTCCTACTGAAATAATAATAATTGTTTGAAATTTAGGGGATGGATTAGTTGATAACATCGATCACAGTACTTGTCTGGTATTTTATTTAATCAAATCTAAGTGAATACGTTGAAGTTGGCTCCATTGGGATTTCAAATAGAACAAATACCATGAGGTATATTCACTGATACAATAATAATTCTGCTAATTCATTTGTCATTTCAGGTTGGTTCTTATTTTTATTGATCTCTGTTTCTCAAACCAGTAAGTCAATGTGACAAAACAGTACACAAAATAGGCAAACACACAAAGATACATGAACAGATTCTGCACAGTTCTTGTCAATCAAATTCCACACAATGTATTAACTTGTAAAGTACCAGTTTCGCACTGGGGTCGATGCAATCGACTTAATCCCTTTGTCTGTCCCCTCTATGTTTAGCCCCTTGTGGGTAGTAAAGAAATATATTATTGATATTTAGCCATTTGTTATATTGAATAAGATGATGTGAAGTGGCAGTCACAGAAGAATTTGACAATGTCTAACAAACAATTTAATTCTAACCTTCTACTTTATTAAGTTCAAATCTTGCCTGGGTTGATTAGCCTTTCATCCTGCCAATCATACATCAGTGTTGATCAATCAACTACTGAGCCTCTACAAATTTACGGTCCAATGTCAAAAAATCATTATACACTTGTGTTTCAGATATACCATTTCTTAAATTGATTTACATTTCTGATACAGAAAGTCTGCCAAACAAACATTCTGAACCATTTCTACAAAGGTCTTACACAGAATTAAAATCTATCGTAATCTCAAAGATAATTTCATTGCATACATATTAAAAAGTATTACTCTAATAAGATGCAAGCTTATATGATTAAATACATGTGAACAAAGGTATTAGATGAATAACTGCTTACTTTTGAAATTATATAATATGCTATCAAATTTAGATTCACTACTATGTTTATCTTAGATAAAGAGCAATCAATTGATGTTCCTGCATCATTTAACAGTTTTTCAGTTAAGTGCAATCACTTTAATATCCAAGTGTTTTAATAACACTATCTTAAATACATAAAATCTCAAAAAGACCATTTTCTTTATCCTAATCACCACCAATGCCCCTTCTTTTAATGTCTACGGGGGACACTAAATAGGACAGCTAATAAGGGAGGAAAAATATGGTGGTGAGACACTATCATGAGAGACTTGGTGGCCAATAAAAAAGAAAGAAAATAGAAGGCAAGTGTTCTTTAAGCATAGGAGAGGGCAGCTGGCAGTACTTTATACATTTTGGATATCAAGAGATTAATCTGAAATAACTGCCATAAAAGCACAAGTGGATTAAAAGAGGAATATTGTCACAGATACACTAGGTTTGAATTAAAAAGAAAAGGAATGGAGAATCTTGGTTGAAACAATGTACTGATTGTAAGTTTGCTTAATTTGAGGCAGACCTAAAGCTAAACACACCAACAACAAGAGGTTTAATAGGGTACAGGTTTTCAATTAATTTTCAGGTTGCAACCTAACATTATGTATACTAAATTGTTTATCAGTGTGTCTGTGTACTTAAAGGAGAGAAAGAGAGAGAGAGAGAGAGAGAGAGAGTGTGTGTGTGTGTGTATTAACATCTTAAGTTGTTTTTTTTCCCTATATTTAGCACAGTGGTTCCCAACCTGGGTTTTGCAGACCCCTGGTGGCCCACAAAGGTAGTACTGGGGGTCTGTGAACTAAATTCAAAGTTTCATATATGTATGTATGTATATATATATATATGTATGTATGTATATATATATATATATATATATATATATATATATATATATATACACACACACACACACAAGGATAAACATATTAAACGGGGTCCATGGGAAAACTCATTTAAATAAAAGGGTTGGGAATGACTGTTGGGAACCACTATGAAAAAGTTGGGAACTACTGCTTTAGCATTTAAACCAGCCATATCTGGCCAAAATATTCTATTTGTTTTATGTTCAAATTGGCCTGATCTGGCCTCTTACAAATACCCTACAATGACACTTTAGATATACACGATCACCTCACTAAAAACTTGAAGCTAGAAGATAATGCATGATTAATAAAAAAACAATACGAATAAATAAGCTTTACATTTGACAGAGAAATCTGAATGCTAAAGAATTAACCTTTATTTAAGCATAAGCATCAGCAAGGGTCTATGAAGTATAACAAAAAAGACAAGGTGGTCAAGGCTGGAATATTTTTGATTGAAGCTCTAAACTATAACAAATATATCCATCAGCAAGAGTCACTAAAGTAAAATTAAAACAATTAGGTATTTTGATATGACAGAAAGAAGAGGAAATATCTAACATTGCATGCAAAGCCACTTTGTTGTTTTTCGTTTCAAATAAATAGATTAGTTAGTAGATTTATAGCAGAAAACGGTCTGATCAAATATAGAACAAACACCACTTCTAAACCTGACTAGATCTATTTCTATTTCTGTCAACCTAAGAAGAATTAGTAACAGAAGAACATAGAGCTAAATGAAAACTTATAATGAAACGAGTGGGCTGAGAGACTATATAACAGGGTTTTTTTGTTTTTTTTAGTTCACTAATAATAAATTAAGGATACATGGGATTAAGATTTCCCACCTTGCAACATTTGTGTTGTGGTCATGGATTAAAGCACACTACTTCACTTGCTACTAAAAGCCAAGCTAAAATTATCAATACATCTCAAGAAAGGGATTTTCAGTTGGAACTAGGAAGTGATTAAAATGTAAAACCATCAACATGGCAAGAACTTTCTTTGGTTTCTCACAAATATCGTAACTATATTTTAAAAAATATGACTATATTTTAAAAAGAATTCTTTTAAGATTATGTGTTACTGAAAGAAATGTGTAATACTAAGGGAGTGTAATACAAGGGGGTGCTGAAAAGTTCCTTGCTTTAAGGGTATCATGAAAGGCCTGGTTGGTGGCCGAAACTTCCAAGTTCATTTACAGGGCTAAAAAGACTGAAAGACCACTGCATCTGAGATGGGAATATCTTAAATAAAATCATAATTAACTGATCCTCCGGTATTTTCCTTTACCCAAGGCCAGGAACTTTACAGCACCCCCCTCATATATTACCAAGTTTTCTTTGCTGAATATAACAGCTCTTGGAGGAGGGAGAGATTCGTTTCTTGAGTAACAATGCTACATGTATATACCTCTACACTAGAAGAGGTGCATTCAAGGATTACTATTCCGAATTGCAAGCTAAAACATCCATTAACTACCTACAACTGTGAGCAGTGCCTGCTTTCTTTGTTTACAAACATAACAAGGTAGACTTAGCCACCAGAAGAGGACAGTTACTAGAGGTAGAATATAGTGTTAGAGCTTATATACACTGATAACGTCTGTAAGCAGTGGCTGAAACTCACTTTAGAAAGTATATTACACATACAGGGATCTTCAACATTACAGAACTTCTAGTTATGGTTATAAAAGTGGTTGCATTGTTTTGGATGGTAGGGAGAAGAATCCAGAAAATATTGTGCCAAAACATATTGCAATGTCTAACATGGGGACCAACAGAAAGATAGGCTTTGTATTCTGAATTATCCTATTATGGCAAACCATTTAGAAATGCAATCCTTCTGTAGCATTGAAGATTGCTGTAGAAGTTAAAGACATAATTATTTTTTTTTTCTTCTATTTGTCAGTGTTGATGATCTCATTTGATACTTAAGTCCACTTCTTATTGTAGAACTGCATTTATAGGGAAAATATTATTAAGATTAACCTTACTCTTGATAGTGCTATTTAAATCATTCAAAAAATAAAAAATAAAAAAGATTTAAAATCCCCACTCACCATTATTTTACATAATTTACTAATTTTATATAATTGTTACTGCTAATTAAAAGTTTGTACACAGTATTTGCTATAAAATAAAAAAGAAAATACTATTTGCTATAAAATGTTTAAATATCCTAAGAAAAAAGATATCAGAATATATCTAAGTTTGATATAAACATCTAATAGTAGCAACAACTTTTTCAAGAAATTCTGTTAAAGACAATTTTAAGAAACTAAATATTCATACAAAAGTCATGAATTTAAAAAAAAAAAGAAAAAAATCAATATAAGATTAATTTATAATCATTAGTAATATATAATATAATTAAGAATTGGTGGGTTTGAGTTAGAAATGATATAAAAGAAAGATAAAACCAACCTACTAAGAGACGATCACCCAAGTTCTCTTCTGGTGTACCTTTTTGATAATATTTTCCAGAAAATCCCAAATTAAAATAGAAACCCTTGATATGACTCCGCAACCGGTTCTGAGCTGCAAGCAGGGCCTGAAATGAAGATAAATAAATAAATAAATGATAAAATGGGAAACAAGAATTCTTTCTTTTTTTTGTTCTAACCTTAAACTTGGGCACATTTTATGTGCAAAGGAGCTGTTGGATTACATGGGAAAATGCGAGCATGAAAAGTAATATTCTTAAGATTATAAACCTGGAAAAGTACAGGACAAGTTATTACACCTGTAAAAGTATAGGACAAGCTATTGCTTCTAGTAAAGTAAAGAATAAGAAACTTTTTACTTAAAATATTGCAGTAAAGAATGCCAGTTCTTCTAATTTATCACTCTTTACAGTTCCCATCTTTTAAATTTACTGTACAAAACTGTTCAGCTAAGTTTGAAAGTTAAAAAAAATTAATCAAATAATCTGTACATCAAAGTCAACCTTGGCAAAATTTGAACTCAAAACGTAAAGACAGACAAAATACCTATTTCTTTACTACCCACAAGGGACTAAACACAGAAGGGACAAACAAGGACAGACAAACGGATTAAGTCGATTACATCGACTCCAGTGCGTAACTGGTACTTAATTTATCGACCCCGAAAGGATGAAAGACAAAGTCAACCTTGGCAGAATTTGAACTCAGAACGTAATGGCAGACGAAATACCCGTAAGCATTTCATCCGGCGCGTTGACATTTCTGCCAGCTCACCGCCTTACAATGTAAACATTCATTTTAGAAATATATTCTTTATTCTTATTGCTTAAGCATTACTCCCTTACTTCCTCACTTACTGACATTAAATTTTGTAACATTCTACCTCATAACTGTTTTTCTACTAATTTTTGTTCTATGCGACTAACGATTCTGAATTCCTCAGGCATTTTTCTATCATTTAAGCCTAAGAGAAGGATGCTTTTAATCTAAAATTAAAAGATTTATGTTAATTGAAGACGAATATCTGCCTTACTGCCCCCAATTGAAGTCAGAGATATTTTGATGTAACTTTTTCTCTACTGAACCAAATCTCAAACTATTTATGCGAAAGTGTAGCTGAGGAGGTGTCCTCTTGAAAACTATTAACAGTTTGCAATTTAGTTGAGAACTGAATTAGTGGTGAAGCTTGGAAGTTGCTGGGATTGACAAAATGGTGGACTTAAGAATATATTCAATCACTACTGTGGTTGAATGAAAAAGCCAAATTTCATTTTAGAAGGCAATAATAACTTTGATAATCTTAACCCTTTCAGTGTTCTAAAAGAGGTTGAGAAACTGCCAAAACACAAAGATCTTGAAACTGAAATAAGCAGGTTGTGAGTACAAGAGTGAAAAGAGTACAAATAACAATACATATATATATATATACTAGCAGAATTGCCCGGCATTGCTCGGGGCTGAATTGCTTGAAAGTACTGTTAATGATTGCACTGAATTATGATGATTATTCAGGCAAATATTGATATAAGTTTACGGTGGGAGATAAGGACTTAACGATCAAATGTGTGCCATTGCATTGTTTTGGGGGAACCAAATTTCTGATGAGCATTATAGGGGCACCAACTTTAAGTTTGAGAAAGTGTGGTGGTAGTCCGGGGTGCTCAAAGGAATTGAGTACCTCTATTGGATAGTTGATGACGTCCTCTGGGTCAGGAGTTGTATCGATAGACTGATATACATAGACTTCCCCAGGAATGAGTTTTAGCATTTCCTCATTAATATGGTGAACAGTTTTATTCCTCGGGGCCAGTATAGCCTTTTTGCCAATCCAATCCATATTCTGATAATTAGCTTGTAGATCTGGGAACACTGCATCTCTGAGATCAGAAGGCGTCTTAACAATGGTACAAATGGAATCGATGGCAATATTACCATTTTCATCCCCTGGTATTTTGCCTTCCCCAAGTGCAAGGAGGGTGTGAGGAAATGCTGCTGATGTGATATTACGTCGCATATGAGCACGCATATTGGTGTGAAGTTTGAGAGTTACTTCCCTTTATTAAAAAAATATGCATTAAAATGGAATAAAATGATGGTAAATTATTTGTAAAATCATAGACTCATCATAGACGCGCGCTAATACCCAGAAGGGCTCGATATGAATTACGACTATAAGATACCCGGTTTTGGTTAAACTGCATCGCAAAATGTGGGAGTAGTTAGGAATCTAAATCGGAGTAGACAGACACACAACCTTTCTTTTATATATAAATATTTTCGTCCTAAAAAACTTTGTATGGATTGAATGGTTACCTCTAGGGAAATATATACACGCACATTATACATACATGTGTGTATAGATGAATATATAAATACATTTAAATATCTATATACACTTTTGGGCGATCTTTCTGTTTCTTAGAGATAACTTTAGATCTTATTTTCGTCCAAAAAAACTTTATATGGAGTGAATGGTTACCTCTATGGAAATATATACACACACATTATACATACATCTGTGCATAGATGAATATATAAATACATTTATATATCTATATACACTTTTGGGCGATCTTTGTGCTACTTAGAGATAACTTTAGATCTTATTTTCGTCCTAAAAAACTTTGTGCGGAGTGAATGGTTACGTCTATAGAAATATATACACACATTATACATACACCTGTGTATAGATGAATATATAAATACATTTAAATATCTATATACACTTTTGGGCGATCTTTCTGCTACTTGTATATACTTTAGATCTTATATTCGTCCTAAAAAACTTTGTATGGAGTGAAAGGTTACCTCTATGGAAATATATACACACACATTATACATACATCTGTGTATAGATGAATACATAAATACAATTAAATATCTATATACACTTTTGGTCGATCTTTCTGCTACTTGGATATAGGTCTTATATTCGTCGTAAAAAACTTTCCTGTCATACACTCACGCACACACACACACGCACCCTCACACACACACACACGCACACACACACACTCACACACGCACGTTAGCTTACAATTTTATTTATATATTTGCGTGTCTATGTGTGTAAAGAGGAAGTGGGAGGCAGAGTGAAAGAATCACTCAGTACAGAAAGTGAATTACTTTAATTTTATTCGTTGCACACTGTGTGTGTGTGTTTGCGTGTGCTGTATCCCACACTAAGAGAAGCATTTGACTCATACACCACAATGTGAGTTTTCTCTAAATTTTGCTTAATTGGGGTTGAAATTTTAAAAAGTGGACCTGGCACGACCCAATGCATTCTACTCTTAAAAATGCTAGGTAAATTGTAATTGAAGAAATCCTATATTGTAGATTTCTATAACTGACAAAGGGAGGCAGATAAAATCTGCCTTTTATAATAAGAGATATATATACAATGCCCCCCCCCCCTAGTAAGAATGAACTGGATCACTTCATATAAATAGTAGCAGTTTGACTAAGTGGGGTAGTTCATGCTAGTTCCACAGTTCATGTGTTGATAGTTCAAAGTTTACAGTTTGAGTTAGCATGTTGGGTTGTTAGTTGTTAAAAGAATGTTGTTACGTCCCATAGGGTTACTGCTGTTTGTTCTGATCATACTGTTATTACACTGTTGCAGTGTATTTATTTACCCATAAGGATATAACAACCATGCACCCTATCCCTGGGCTTCATTTGACACAGAACTGCAGTTGCAAGGGGATGAGCTACAGAAAGATTTACTTCACAAATGACAACAATATCTGCTCACTGTTTACAAATCTGTTCTACCAAAGAGACAAGCTCACCACCTAAGAATCTCCACATAGACTTTTAATTGGTGAACAGGTATGGTCACTCTCTGTAATATCTCAAAGTAGTCTTACAACCCACTCATTCAACATCCTAAGCATTTTTCTGACTTCATCTGTTCTTTTGACAGGTCTTGTTTTCATACTGCTGGGTTATCAGACAAGCCTTGAGGATATGTACAGAATTAAATGTTACCTGTAGCACTCTGAAGATAAAGATGCTTTCACTCACACAAGCACACACACACACACACACGTTTAACTAGCCTTTTAGCTATGTTACCACTGTTACAGAAAAAACTGGTCTATTCTGTAATGTGATTGCTTGTAATAGAAGAAGGTTCAACTTTTATTGGAAGACCTGTTCTTTTTACTGTGAGATAAGTAATTATGTCATATCCTTTACATTTAAATTCTATTTATCACACACACACAAAAGTGGATGCAAAAGATTACCCCAAGAAAGTATAAAACTGATACTGCAAAGCTGTATGTATACACACCAACCATCTCTATTTGATTGCCTGATTATAATCTGTTGGCCTGAAGTAGTCATTACACCGAGTACCTACTTCAAGGGCTAAGTACCAATGACTTAATATCCAAACATTACAAACTACCATATTCTTTCAAAAGTGCAACTAACTTCTGAATATAAAATTCTAGTCCAAAACAGAAAATTTTTATGTACTACACAAAGATTTCTGTGCTTGCATGAGAAATGGATCTCATTGAAACTGATTTCAACCATGAATAAACAGTTGTTCAGTCAACTGAACTACCTATTCATTGAATCAACATGTAGACGGTTGAGTATTCCATAGATGTGTGTATTCTTGAAGTAATTTTAATACTAAATTAGCATGATACAATGAGAGATAAAAATAGACCTTTAAAATACAAATACAATCTATCCACTGAGCTTCCATGTAATTTCCATCTTTTCCATAATTAAACTCATAAAGTTTGAGTTGACCAGACTCTATTGTAAAAGACACTTGAGATGCCTGACAGTGAAACCAAACCTTGGACTTTGTCACTGTGAAGTGAACCTCTTAACCATTCAGCCACGCATGTGAACAGTGTATAGGTAACTTGCATCATTGAATCCATACCATAACATCAAAGGATACCTAAGCAAATATCTGCAGTTCTCAAATGATAGAAACATTTTTTGTTTCTCCATTAGACAGGTGTATGTGTAAAAGACATTATCATTTTAGCAACCATTTTTCTGTACTAGCAAAAGATAAGTGGGGCCTATCACTATTCTTCTCGATCCTTCTCATTCCATTTTACGAACAACATCAACAGATCTAATCTCAGCACTTCTTTCTATATTTTCTTCTGCCTCTAGAACTTTCCCTAGTCACTACAACACATTTGTCCAGCAGTGCCATCTCAATGTATATCATGTATATACTAAATAGCCATCACTACGAAAAAGCCTCTATGCATTTATTTGATCTGCAAGAAACTGCAATCAAATCTTAAAATACTTAGCTACTATCTTAAAAGATTAGTAAATCTATGGGATAAATCCATATTGAATATAATGTACCAGAGAAGTCTAACAGTGGTAACATAGCTAAAAGGCTAGTTAAACAGTATTTGACAGAAGAAATATTTCTCACATATACAGATGCTATCATAAAATGAAAGTGGCTATGAATTTGCATGAAGCTCTAAACACCCTATAAAGGTGTCTTTCAAAGTCTTCACAATATTCCCATAAATAATGAGCTCACAAAGGAACTTCTCTCTCAAAACACAATCCACGCCTTTGAAAAGAACAGTCTAACATTTACAACAAATGATCCAGTGAAAGGCTAACAGTGATAGTAACAACAATGATAAGAACAAGAAGTACCATTGTTTTATCCTTTCCAAGCATTGCAGGTTTACATGAAACAGATTTAGAAAGAAATACTTCACACAAAAATACACTTTGTAAACAAGGGCACAAAACATTGTCTGAACTCTGGCATAAAAAACTAGTAGCCTTGATACATTTATGAAACTAAAAAAATTATTATCACAACATTCACATAATAAAAATTAGGGAAATATTCTTACAATTAGAACAGTTACCATTTCTAATTATAACCAAATGTAGAAAGACAGAACTTTTTACAGCAGGGTGTGGTCGAATCACAAATGGCATTTCTAAGTTGATAGGAAACAACCCTATACTAGAAAGGCAAGCTTTCAAGATAAAACTTGTAAGATTAAGGCCAATAAACACACACACACACACACACACACACATCATAACTAACTATACTAATATCATCATTAGGAGACACTTCAATTAACCTCCTACACAATCAAACCCCCTTTAGGCCCTAAACAATCCACACTGTCGCACCCACATTCAGTACCAAGCAAGTTACAGCAAGTTTTCCCCAGGCATCACCTTTTGATCAACATACCCAGCCATCACAACCACCTGGCAAACAATTCTTAAACTTACCTCACAACATCTAGCAATTATCAACACTATATCAAGGAACAAAACAAAAACACTTTTGAAATCTGTCAAAATAAATAAATATGAAAAAATACAATGGAACTCATCCCACTAGCAAACAGAATTAAGTTTCATCAACACAGATAATTAATAATAATTATAGATGCATCTAAAAATATAATTATTATATTATTAACGTAATTATAGCTGCATCTAAAGAAACATATCTGACAAGGTAACATACCAGGAATAGCCAACCTCATAAAAACTAGAGACAACCTCAAACACAATACACAAAAAGCTACATACAACTGAAATCAAAAGCTAAAAGAGGAAACAGCAATAAATATACCACAGAAATGAGAAAAGTTGGCAACCATTTGTCCAATATAAAGCACAATACAAACAATAAAATATATAGAATAATTAGCATCATCAACAATATAACATATCACACCGCATATCACAACAACCTTAAATAATAATAATAATCACACTATAACATCAAGCAAACACTCTTATTAGATATTTCTTATAAATCGCCTTTTAAAAACCACACGTAAAAAACAGGAGCAGAAAATGTTTTAAAATATATACATTTTCTACCCAGAATATGATTCTGACTCCTCCTTTCCAACACTTGAAAGTAACTGGGCAATCTAAATACACAAAAATCTCCCATTCAGCCCAAGTGGTGGTATTAAACTGGGTGACAGATTAGATCTACCACTCAAGAACAGGTAGAGTACAACAAACTTTCATACACTTTTCTATGTAGTCAATTTTATTTACAAGGCTTGGGTCAACCCATGGCTACAGTAAAGACACTAGCCCAAGGTGCTGCACATAGGGTTGAACCTGGAATCAAGTGATCATGATTCAAATGCCTTAAATGACATAGCCATGCTTGCAAGAAAGTATGGCAATAAAAGTGACATTACTAGAATCAGCAGTAGTTTTCGTAACGTCCAGTAGTTCCATTATAGTAGAAAACAAATTTTCCTTACAGAGAGCAAGAAACATTCATTATGACAAACTGAAAATTGTTCCTATCAAACATTTTAATATTCATTTCTAAAAATAGAGATGAAATAGCTGAGCGGCAAAATGTTTGTGCTCCTGGATAATGACAAAGTTTGATAGAGGTATTTTCATGTATCATAAAGATTCACAAATTGATCTATTTTGTCTTCATTATAGGAATAATATTGGATAGTTGATGATAGTGGTTTTAGGCTATTTAATATTTAAATATGTAGGACACAAATTTGAATTTAACAAGTCTTTCAAAAGACCTGATAAAACAGAAGTTTGTTGTGAGAAAATATAATGCTGACCCTCCAATCCAACAGATAGACAACTAATTGCACAATGGTTATACAAAGGAAACTGACTACACATACAGAAATTCTTACAAGTCATTGTAAGCCTTTCTGTTAACCTGACTGACAAACCAGGTTCACTCCTACTTCATACTTCAGTGGTTGGTTACATGAATAGCATTTATGTACTTCAAGAAAGAATATGAAATAATTACCTTGCTTTACTTTTTTAGGTGTCATTTCATTTAAGTCATTTTATATATTATTATTGCTCAAAAATTGAATGATTCCATTTCATTGAAGCATTAACCTTTTAGCATTCAGAATTCTCTGTCAAATGCAATGTTTGTACATTCTCACTGATTTGAATTAGTCGTGCATTATCTCATAGCTTTGAGACTTCAATGATGTGATTGTTTATTTTTAGAATGACATTGCAGGGTAGGTGCAAGAGAAGCCAGGTTTGGTCAGTTTGAAGATAAAACAAGTAGATTACTTTGGCTGGACATGGCCAGTTTAAATGCTAAAATGTTAACTAAACTTTGCACAAAGAAATATTCTTGTTATATTTCAGGAATATTTATTCCTATATCACCCTTTCAGAATTTTATTTTTAATATTAAATTCTGAAAGCAGAGCACTATTGAAGAGAAAAAAATATGGCAAGCTAACTTGAAGATGACTACAAAACTTGAATCAACACAAATAAAAAATTTCAGAAAAAGGAATCAATGAATTCTTTCTCAGTGAATGCACAAAAGCACACAATGAAAGTGCATGTAGTAAAAAATTATAATTTCAAAGGTATATCTCAGTGAAATATTTTCAATACTAAAACTGAATGTATGCTAGCAATGACTGCCTAGGGCTGATAAGTTAACAGAGATAGAAAGCAATAGAGAGAGAGAGACATACACGCAAACAGAGGGAGAAAGATAAAATGTAATGCTCGTTCTTCATAACACATCAACATAATTTTCTTTGGTAGAGATTTTATTAGCTATCTAATTAAACCATAACATTTAGGTAAAGCTTAGCATAAGCTATACATTAAGTGGCACTAGTAGAAATACAGTTTTCTCACAAAAATTAGTCAAAAGTTTGTAATATCTAATGAAACAACAAAAAGTTTTTAAAAATCAACTTAGTGATGATAAGTTAGTGTCATTTGGTGGTGGTTACGCAAGAAAATCCCCAAATTGAGCAGTTTCACACACATTTATGACCTGGTTACGAGTACACTACTATATATCTAATTAAAAACAAGAAGCTAATGTGTTTTTAATCAATGAAATTTATTAAATAAATTAGAAAAAACTAGCAATAACAATTTTTCCAGCATAATTAATAGTATATAAAAAGTAACTATTTCACTCACTAGTGAAATTTTAACATCAAATTTACCAATGTTGATAGAAATCTTTATGAAAATATAGATGTTGCTATTCTGTATTCCCATATAAATTTTATCTTGATGCTAGACTACGGTGACTATTTTCAGCAACATATGATCTTTGCATTTCAACAGAGTGACAGATGCACTGGAGCAATTCATACCCAGGGCACACCAGAAACAAATTCCCATAAATGCCTGAATGATGGCTCCCTAGAAGTGGTTGATAACTTTGTTACCCAAGAAATATAATTAACAAGGGACGTGATTACTTCTGAAAGTGTAGAATCCAGGGTAAGAACAGGTTTAAAAAAGTTCAGAGAGCTATTACCACTGCTGGCAACAAAGATCTTTTCCCTCAGAGTAAAGAGTAAATTGTGTAATACTAGTGCTCGAATATGTATGATGCATGTACTAGAATTGCAATGCTGCAAGTCATGAACCGTAAATGCAGAAGACTTGCAAAGATGAGAAAGAATTAAAGCTAGCATGCTCAAATGGATGTGTAATATTAGTGTGCATGAATCTGAGAGTAGAAATAGGCTTAGAGAAACATCAGGTGCAGCGTGCAAGTGAGGTTGCTGGGTTGGTATGGGGAAGTGATGCAGATGGAAGATAAGTGCAGCATACAGAAATTCCCAAGTACACCAAGTCAACAGAATCAGTGAAAGGAGGAGACCGACAGAAACTTGAGGCAAATGGTGAAGGCTGACCTGAGGATGCTGCATCTGATGCAAAAGATAAACGACTGTACTAAATGGTGACATGTGGTGCTACATAAGACCATCCCACCCAGGGTGAGACACGCCCTAACATAAGAGTAGTATGTAAGAAGCTGTTATATATATGTATGTATATATATATGCATATATTTATATGTATATATATATATGCATATATTTATATGTATGTATATATATATATGCATATATTTATATGTATGTATATATATATATGCATATATTTATATGTATGTATATATATATATGCATATATTTATATGTATGTATATACATATATATGCATATATTTATATGTATGTATATATATATATGCATATATTTATATGTATGTATATATATATATATGCATATATTTATATGTATATATATATATGCATATATTTATATGTATGTATATATATGCATATATTTATATGTATATATATATATGCATATATTTATATGTATATATATATATGCATATATTTATATGTATGTATATATATATATATTATATATATGTATATATATATATATATATATATATGCCCTGCCTGGCACCTGTGCAGGTGGCACGTAAAAAGCACCCACTACACTCACGGAGTGGTTGGCGTTAGGAAGGGCATCCAGCTGTAGAAACATTGCCAATTAGACTGGAGCCTGGTGCAGCCTTCTGGCTTCCCAGAACCCCGGACGAACCGTCCAACCCATGCTAGCATGAAGAACGGACGTTAAACGACGATGATGATGATGATGATATATGCATATATTTATATGTATGTATATATATATATATATATATATGCATATATTTATATGTATGTATATATATATATATATATATGCATATATTTATATGTATGTATATATATATATATGCATATATATATATATAATATATGCATATATTTATATGTATGTATATATATATATATATATGCATATATTTATATGTATGTATGTATATATATATATGCATATATTTATATGTATGTATGTATATATATATATATATATATATATATATATATATATATATATATATATATAGTCTCTGTCAAACCCACCTTACGGTTACATCACTTTACTTCTCCCCACCTCTCTCTAACCCTACCCCTTCTCCCAGGTTACCGCTGTTGCTACCCACCACTTCTTACCTTTATCTCACTGACTGTCCTAACACCTCTGGGATGCCACCCAGCTTTTCTTTCCCTTCACTGCACCCATCCAGGCCCTCTCACTAACCATCACCTTCCTACTGCCTTCCTATTTGGGGTCACTGCACTGTCTTCCCATCTGGAATGCCACTGCAGCATTCCAAGTCTGCTCTTCCCTCTATGGTACTCTCCAGTATCTCTTTCCCACACTAGACTTACTACTTTCTCACACTCTTCTCCTTCATCTTCTCTTGCTGCCTTCTCCACACCTTTCTCACCTTTCCCTCTTTGGCCTAACTTTCTTTTCATCGATGACTAACTCAGGATTTCTCTCCACTCTAGCTTACTGCTCCCTTCATATCCCCCTTTCCACTCACACTTTTGTGTGACATACTCAGAATAAAGATGGCCCTAGACCAGAGGTTCTCAACCATTTTTTATCTATGGACCCCTTTGACTACTGTTTCATTCTGTTGGAATCCCCATAGCCATTTGATGTTTAAAAACTAGCTTTATAGAAACCTCTTTCAAAATTCCTATTTTGTTTCCCACACATTATCTTGTATAAGTTGAACAATGTCAAATGTTAGAGAAAGAAACTTAGCTTAATTGTTTCTTGCAATATATACCAATGCATACATCTAGAGCAAAACTTTTTTCAGGGGCCCTTAAAATATTATTGTAGATCCCCAATTTACTATTTTGTGGCATGGTCCCCCAAAAATCTTATATGGACCTCCAGGGGCCATATGGACTCTAGTTGAGAGCCACTATCATAGACTGTCACTACACAAGCCATTCCATCACCTTTCCCAATTCTGTATAATCCCTGTCAGAAATCCCCTCCCCTATTCCCTGCCACCCCACCCCCAACTATTAACTACTTTGCAACTATTATTTTCTCCACTACTACTACTACTACTACTACCCTATTACAACTATAAATCTGTTCCTTTCACCTTACTCACTCTCATCATTTGCCTAGAATAATTACCCACTCTTCTATTCTCCTTCAGTTATAGGTGCCATTATAGGCCCTTAGTTTTGCAAGTTATGAGGTGGTGATCTCTGGTGCTGGTGCCCAAAACAATATGTACCCACTACAGTCTGCAAAGTGGGTAGCATTGAGATGGGCATCCAATCACAGAAACTATTCCAAAGTAAATACTGGAGCATAGATAGTCCTCCAACTCGTCAGGTCCTGTCAAATTGTGTTACCCATGGAAGCATGGAAATCAGATATTAAATGATGATAGTAATAATAAAAAATAACAATGCTAAAAATGATAATTTCTATCTTTTGTAGAAGGTCACAAATTCTTTTCTGTAAAATATATATGAAAAACTCTAGGAAGATTTGAAGAAAGAATAATATGTTGATTTCTAACAAAGGCCAGAAATTTTAGAGGTAAATATAGTAAATTAAATTGACCTACATCAATGATAAAAGGCAACAGTTGATCTCAGTGTAATTTGATTCAGAATATACAGGAATGTAACAAGATATTGCAAGGTATTTTTGTCCAGACTCACCACAATAATTACAGTAAGCATACATAAACATATTCAAAAACATAAATGAACATGTACACACAAACATATATATATATGTTAGAAGTATTGGGGGTGATGTACAGATTTAATACATATGAAAGAAAAAAGGTGTCCAGAATGCTGGATGGTTGTAAAAATATATATTTATTTACATATCACATATTATTTCTTCATATTAGCGCTTTCAACTACTCCTGTAGTTTTAAAATTATAATTAAGGGTATCTAAGAGATATCTCCATGCTAGATATAGCAGCCAAAACTTGACTCTAAAACCACATTTAATGTGGTTTTTAATTAATTATAATTTTAATAATAATTATTACCTGGCCACCCGATAAGATCAGTATTTTAATTAATAATGTTATCCTTATCTATATAAATATATATATTATGTGTGTGAGTGTGTGTGTGTGTGTGTGTGTATGTATGTGTGTAAAATCAACATCCTCTTTTCAATGCTTACAGTTTTCATCTACCAAATCAACTCACAAGGCTTTGGTCAACCCAGAGCCGAACAATGTTTTTGAATATGTGTATATATGCTTACATAAAAGAACTAACTTTCTACACAAGATAGAAATTATCATTTTTAGTATTGTTATTGTTCTATTATTACTATCATCATTTAATACCTGATTTTCATGCTGGCATAAGCTAGAGCTATAGCAGAAGACACTTGCAAGCTTCTTAACCAAACAGCCATGCCTATATATATTGGAGCAATGAAAGGAGCTTCCCAGAATAATGAGGCAGACCATTTTTTCTGAGAAGCTGTTTAACAAAATGACAAGACTTTGAAACTAATTGAACAGGAATCTAAGTTTACCTGAACACAAAATTATAAAGTAAATGGTTTATATAAATATCACATGCATACAAAACATTCTTGTCTCTGTTTTCCCTGGAGTCAGTAACAGCAGTTTAAACCTCATTGTTTAACTAAAGCTATAAGTGTCAAAAATTATGTAAACAAAGGGGGAAAATAAATAGAAATATAAACTGAAGATATCCAGATGTTTTCTGCTGTATAATTTATGCTTACCACCTCTTTTTACATCTTTAACCTTTTTAACACCAACCAAACTGAGACTGTAAAGTATTCATATTTAAATTAAAAATTTCAATGTAATGGATATTGCAAGGTTTTAGTTCATCAACACTAACATCATCGTTGTCATTTTAACCACCACTTTTCCATATTTGCATGGATCTGACAGAATTCACTGAGACAGGTTTCTATAACTGGATACCCTTCCTGTTGCCAATTTCACCTTTTTCCAAGCAAGATATTTTCCCAATTACAATGATATAATTTTGGAAAAATTAACCAACCAGAATTCTCAAAACCTCACACAAAGGGCAATTCTGACAGTTATTAAGTTCATCACCGAACATAATTCAAAAAACAAAAACGTCTTTTGCAATTTATCAACACAAGAATCAACTAATCTTATGTTGGCGATCTTTAAACTCATAATTGGAAAAGACACACACACACAGATATTTATACAATTAAATTATACATTAAACATTTTAATCAAACCTCTACCACTGATTGAGCTTCTGTTCTATTTTTAAATACACCAGTGAAACTGACAGTTTTTTGGATTGTCAGACAAAATGCCTCGTGGTGTTTGTTCAGGCCCTATATGCTCAGAGTTCAAATCCTGTCAAGACTAAACTGACTCCAATTTTATTTCATTGATCGCCAAGGCAAATTAGTGTTGTGTCAGAAAGCTTAGTCATATGATAATATACTGTCTTATAAAATAAAGTACTGAGAAATATTGAAGGTGATGCTCTAGCATGGCCCAGTCGAATAACTGAAAACACTAAATGAATATCAACAAACTTCCACAGATTTACAGATGTTATCAATGGACTATTATTCTGTATGTTCAGTCAGCAACTGTTTTGCTCAAATAACCTCTTAAATGGAAAATGACAGTTTTTTCTTTTTTGTTTCTTTTTAGGGGTGGGGGTGTCATGGATAGAAGATTTAGTTGATGGAGCAATACGCTTTGTTTTGGATCTAAATACCAAGTCACTGATAGTGTCAATTCTACTAGGTGAAACTGTAAGACACTATAGTTTTAGAAGGTACCGAAACTATTGCGGTCATTTAGCAACTGATAATATGTAATTCCCCACAGCTTACAATGTTCATTATCCTTGTTTTTACATCTACTTTCTCCATGCAGGCATGGGTTGAGGACATCTACATAAAGTGCTCATCTCTAATTGTGGAGGGAACCTATGGAAGGTGCAGACCCAGGAAGACATGGGACAAATGGTGAGAAATGATCTTCAGATGTTGAGCCTCACAGAGATGACAAAAGGTCAAGGCTTCTGGCAATTTGCTATGCTTGAAAAGGCCCATCAAGCTAAAGTTACAGCCATCCATATATGCAGGCATGTCCTTTATGGCCATACCACCACTCCTTCCCCTCACATACACACACACACACATAATTCTGCCATCTGGCAAAACTCCCCCACAACCCATCTCACCTACACTCCCACCACCCTCTGCAGGCCCCTCCACTCTTCCTCATACACCTATACATACTCATCTCCCAGCCACTCCAATTTCTCTCACCATCATTTATTATCTCTAAATGTTTCCTCTCACACTCTTATGGAACATCTCCTCTGTCCCCTCAGTACTACTTTTACTCCCACCCTACTGTTCTCTGTGGGTAGCCCCCCCCTCTCTCTCTATCTATCTAACTTTCTCCCATCCCCATATCCTCCCTAATCCTACTGTATAATAAGATAGTTATCCCTGTCTCTCTATCAAACTCCAACCTCTCATTGACACACAGCCACCTTTCTTGGTTCCACTGCCTCTCTCAGCAGTGGGGGTCTTTCTCTTGCAAACTACTTGGTGACCCCTGCTGGTGCTAGTTTCACGTTAAAAGCACCAATGCCAGTGCCACATACGAGGCACCTGTGCTGTCACCATGTACAAAGTCACACAAAAAGCTCTTGTGCTGGTGCCACATCAAAAGCACCCAGTACACTCTGTAAAGTGGATGGTATTAGGAAGCTAGTTGTAGAAACCATGCCAAAACAGACAATTGAAACCTGGTGCAGCTCTCCAGCTGGCCAGTTCCTGTCAAATCGTCCAACTCATGCCAGCATAGAAAACAATCATTAAATGGTGATGATGACGATGAGCTAGATATCCTTTTTAATGCCAACCCTTACATTCAAGTAAGGTACATTATTCCATTGCAAACTGCCAAACGTAACTGATGCCCAAATGGTAACTGTGCAAAGACATGCAGAGACAAACATATTTACATGCATGGTCTCACACAAAACATATGCACACAAAACGATGGGCTTCTGTTCAGTTTCCATCAAAGTATTTATGATCAGCTCAAATTTCCCTCAATGTATTTATGATCAGCTCAAAGCAAAAGATACTTGCCCAAGTTGCCACGAAGTAGCATCAAATAACAAAACCACTTATTTGCATAACAAACTCCTAAATATAACCATATATTTATTATTACTTCCAAGATTTTTTTTTTATTGAGACAACATGTTTATTTTTTTTCTCTAGCTTCAGTAATGGTGATGAAAAATAACACAAGGTTAATTAGTTAGATTTAATACATATGTTTACGAAAGAACTTATACACATCAAAGAATTTGGGTTTGTTTTTTTTATATGCTTGCACAAATGGAATAGTTATGTAGATTCTTACACTTGACATATTTTTCAAAACATTAACCATATAGAAAACATATGAAAAAAACTCATTAAAAAAACTGCAGAAAAGAAACAAGTGTAAAGAAATAGGTGAAAAATAAGAAAAGGAGCCAATGAAAAGACATTCTTTAAATCTAATTAGCAACTTTTTTTTATATACAAATTAGATTTAATTAGATTTTAGAACTCTGCTTCTTTTTAAACATATGTTTGGATGTTGATTGAGACATTTAACTAATGTCTAATTCATTAAAAAATTTTCTTAACATTATTTAAATTGCCATTAGAATTCATCTGTTCTAACTACTCAGATTCTTGTAACATTTTGGTCGTAATTCTGCCCTATACATCAAACTCTGTCTTTTCTTTTTTTAATACAAATAGATCAGCAGGGAAAATACCAGTAATTACAAACGCCAATTTACACAAGTGTGTGTGGTGGGAATATGTAACTAAAACAGATTTTGACAATCTAATTTATTATCGAAATGAAATGACAAAACAATTTTGTAAAAGACTGTTTCATGACAAACCTCTCCCTCACAACCGATCTTCTTCACACCTTCCCTATCCCCCACTTGCTATATTCCCCTCCCCTCTACCTCCAACTCTCCCATTAAACCACCCACCCCCATGAACCCACCTGCATGCAACATATCTTTGTTGAATCCCCCCCCCCCGCAACATATCCTCCTAACACCCCCCCCTCTTTTTGTGTCCATTCACTACATCCCTTCCTCCTACCCGCCACCAATCTTGCAAACTTTCAGATCCACTCACCCTATCCAATCTTTGGTTCCACTTATATACACCTCCCAGTAACTTGAATGTACTCCCCACCATCACATCTTCACCATTTTCATTCCTTCTAAAGTAGCCCCCCCCCCCGTATCTACTTTCCTGGAAGACACTTATTTCTATCCCTCTATATTCTAATCTCTCATCAACTGGCACAAAGCCACTTCACTCAAAACCACTCCCTGTTCAGTTAAGAGGTCATGCCATGTAAGTCATTTGCTGATGCTATATAAAATAAACCCAATATATTCTGTAATGTTGTTGGTGTTAGAAAGGGCGTCCAGCCATAGAAACCATTCCACAGCAGACAGTTGAGCTTGGCACAGTCTTCTGACCCACCAGCTCCTGCCAAACTATCCAGGCCATACCAGCACAAAAAGCAGATGTTAAATGATGATCATCATCTTCATAGAATACCATCAGATCTAAATTGTTTCCACTATGCTAACAGCATAGGTGCAGGAGTAGCTGTGTGGTAAGAAGCTTGCTTCCCAACCATATGGTTCTGGGTTCAGTAACACTGCATGGCACCTTGGGCAAGTGTCTACTATAGCCTCAAGCCAACCAAAGCCTTTTGAATGGATTTGATAGATGGAAACTTAAAGAAGCCTGTTCTATGTAAAAAGCACCCACTACACTCACAGAGTGGTTGGCGTTAGGAAGGGCATCCAGCTGTAGAAACATTGCCAGATAAGACTGGAGCCTGGTGCAGCCTTCTGGCTTCCCAGATCCCTGGTCGAACCGTCCAACCCATGCTAGCATGGAGAACGGACGTTAAACGATGATGATGATGATGATGATGATGATATATATATATATATTTGTGTGTCTGTGTTTACCCCAAACCAGCCAATGCTTTGTGAGTTTAATCTGGAAAACAGAAATGTACTGAAACCCATCTGTTTATGCTGCTTAAAAGTGATGTTGTGATTATTTTAATCTCCCTTTAGGTCCCATAAATCAGTGGTTTGATAAAATAAGTACCAGAGCAAAATAAGAACAGGGGATTGATATGATCAATTAAAACCCTTGAAGGCCACATCCCAGTACTGCCACAGTTCAATGATTAAAACCAATAAAAGAATAAGTTGATATACTCACATGAACATCAGATACTTTCATCCGTTTGCCAGCAGCTCCAACAAATACATCATCAATGTCAATAAGAACATAACGATCTAAAGGTAAACTCAGCTTTCCGTGTGAAAGATAAGATAAACTATCGAGAAACACAAGGCAATGGAGCCAAAACCTCAATCCATTTCCAAAAATAACTTTCTGTATTCCATCCAGCAATCCCAAATCTTGGATAGCTGGAAAGACAGTATTATCAGAAAGATCAATATAGCGTCCGTAATTCCTTGACAGTTTGGCATAAGAAAGTGGCTTGTAAGTAGCATGTTCAAACTGGAAAATGACCCACTCATCATCTTTCAAAGGACCACGAATTATTTCTCCAGGCCGTGTGATCCGCCAAATATTTGACATTGGATTAAGTTCGTAATCTTCGATTGCCATGTATTGGTAAATTGTGAGAGGAAAGTCTTTCATTCGTTTCGAATAGGCTATATTATCCCGACTTGCAACAAAAGAAATAATTCCTACATTAAAATCCCGACAGTATTTGTCAAGTAATTCTCTATTCCAAGCATCCATATTAACATAAGCATCAAAATTTTCAAATATAATAGCACTGTATTTCCCTTTATTTCCATGAGTTAAATAGGGCAAGGTTTTGCCATTGGGTTCAACTTTGTACTTTACCCGTATCGCTTCCAATAAGTGTATGATATCCTGTCCAAGATACGAATACTGAGTTTCCACGATGACAAGAACTTTGTTGTCTATGCGATGATTACTGCTAGAAGAATGATCACTAGGACTAAACATACCTCCACTAACAGGATTTAAGCGACATTCAATTGTAGAGACTGGAATTTCATGCCTTTTCACATGGGAATGATCAATAAGACATTGATATGCAAGAAAACTTAATGAAGATAGACTGAACAAGGCTATCAGAATTTTTGTCAATGAACATTTTCGGAAGTTACTTTTCCAGAGAAGGCTATTTTTTAACCAAACAAAACAGCGTCTGCTATACATGCTGTTTGTTTATGTGTAATAAATACAAGTAGAGTTGCTCTAATTCTTAAAACACAAACTTCAAGGAGGCTGCCAGTGCCGTATCATTGACATTCTGTATTCATTGGCAACAGAACTGTTAAGCTGATTTTTAAATTCATAGTTTACTTTTTATACAGTTCAAGGAAATTATTTTATTTATGTATTAGACTTTCTAACAAACAATACACCATCTTCCATTCCGTAATCCATGTTTTTTTTTCCTTTTCTTTTTTTTAGTACACCAACTGTATTGAATGTAATGCTTGTTCTCATTCAGGGAATTCTGAAAGACAAAACAAAAAGAAAAAATGGAATAAGACAAAAATCTAAATGTGATGCATAAATAAAAATCAATTATTTCTATAGATACAACTCTTCTAGTCTTTTAAATGTGTAACAGACTATAATTACAAACAGTTGCTAAACATGGTGAGTGAATGAGAAAATAACCATGTTGACTTCAGTAAAACTAGAAGTCACAGAAATATAAAAACGATGTACAGAGGGTAAATCATTTCTGTTGTTTAGTTAGAGAGGATTTACATAGTAAACAGTTGGCTCAATCTTTTTATGGGGTTTCCATAAAAGAACAATGCTACATTCACAGTACTAAATGACTACATAATATTATTATATCTAAAAGCATCTTTATTTATAGGAAGTCCTAGGAAAGTAATATGGGTTTTAAATCAGTCGGTCAATAAAATATTATTATAGCTGCATAATATAATAAATACTGAATACATATGTATGGCCTCCATTGGTCAATATTGTCAATGCATCTGCACATGCAGGCCTGAGCAAGATTTTTTGAGAAACATTACCAGCTACCCATGCATGCAAGTTTCCTTTCTCTCTGCCACAATTGTTTATTCAAGGAAAAGGCTTTTGTATATGTTTTCTTTGAGATTTAATGTCTTCAGGAACTTCAAACTGGTTGCTAACAAACTGACAAGACTTTAGTTAAGAAATTTTCCAGGGGTTTGTAAATACATGTTTGAGTTAGTGCATGCATGTACATAAGTGTATGCACCTCACTTATGTCCTGAGTGTGTCTCTCTAGTATTTAGGATGGGGGTGCATGATAACTTTTTACATAACTTTGTAGATGCACACAGCCAAATCATAATCATCAACATCATGGTGGCACAGATTGTGTGTATATATTCAAATAAATGATCTCAAAAGCAAAATCTTTGAAATGTTTTACAAATTTTAAATGTGCTGCTAAGATTTGGAGGATGTATGCTCTTTCTTAGAAAATCCTAGCATTTCTAGGTTTTTGTACAAATCACTTATATAGCCTAATGCATCTATGATGATAGGTACATATGAAAATCTTTAGCCAAGGTACAAGAGCTGTAAGTTTCACATAAGTTCACCATAAATACTCTCTTTTTTCCTGAACATTTGATGGTATCTTCACATTGTCTGCACAGCTAACCACTACAACAGTGCATGATTTTTCTTCCCTGTCCCATAGTACAATATCAGGTCTGTTGTGTTTGCACTGGATTACTGTTTTTATTGAAATATTCTACCAATATTCCTTGTTTTTAAAGATGTAAATACATTGTTTTTCAAATGACTGACATACCCATCAGGGCCATTCTTCCTGCCGATAGCATGGTAAATAGTTTTTGCAACTATATCATGTTTGAAGGGTATGTATGTAACTGTGTGTGTATGTATATAACTGTGTATGTATATAACTGTGTATGTACATGTTTGCATTTGCCTCTCACTGCTTGACCATGAGTATAGGCTTGTGTGCATCCCCCATATCTTAGCAGTTTGGGAAAAAAAAAAAAGATCCATAGAATAAATATGTGACTTAAAATAAGTACTAGAGTAGATCTGATCAACTAAAAAAATGAAAACCCTTGAAGGCAGCGATAGTATAAGAGTAGGTCAATGACTGAAACAAGCAGAAAAGTAAATGCATGTGTGTGTGAGAGAGAGAGTGTGTGTGTGAGAGAGAGAGAGTGTGTGTGTGAGAGAGAGTGTGTGTGTGAGAGAGTGTGTGTGTGTGAGAGAGCGCGCGTGAGAGAGAGCACGTGTGTGTGTGTGTGAGAGATAGAGAGAGCGTGTGTGTGAGAGAGAGCGTGTGTGAGAGAGAGAGCATGTGTGTGTGAGAGAGAGAAAGCGTGTGTGTGTGAGAGAGAGAAAGCATGTGTGTGTGTGAGAGAGAGAAAGCATGTGTGTGTGTGAGAGAGAGAAAGCATGTGTGTGTGTGAGAGAGAGAAAGCATGTGTGTGTGTGAGAGAGAGAAAGCATGTGTGTGTGTGAGAGCGTCTGTGTGTGTGAGAGAGAGAGAGAGAGAGAGCATGCGTGTGTGTGTGTGTGTGTGTGTGTGTGAGGGAGGGAGGGAGAGTGTGTGTGTGAGAGAGAGAGAGAGAGCATGTGTGTGGTGAGAATAAGTGGGGTGATATAGAGTTTTGGAGAGGGTGGGCAGGAAGGGTAAAGGTAATTGTGACAAATGAAGAGAGATATAGGAGAAGCTCAGAGGGGGGTGGGTTGCAGTAGGAGGTATGTGGTGGCACTGAAGGTGACAGTGGACAGGTGTGATGTTAATGATGGAGAACAATATGGATAGAGAAGGCAGATAAAAGAAGTGGTTGGAGGAGACAGTAAGGTGGAAGTGGTGTGTGCTTTATTCTGCTCTCAGTTGATAGAGAGGTGATGGGTGTTAAGGGATGAAAGATGAAGGTAGAGATGGTTGACTGGCAGAAAGGATGCAAATGGGTGTGGGAGAAATTTCCTAACAGACAAGCATTAACCAAAGTGGTTTAGGATATGCTAAACCTGTCCTGCTATGGTGGTCAGGCCTTCTTGAGTACATCAAGGCACCAGATATATTGGTCTTCTGTCATCTTCCTAAGGCTGTGTTTGAAATCAGCCTACAGTACTTTGTCCTATGTCTTCCTGGCTCTCCTACTTCCACAATGTCCATCCTCTATAAGTGATCAGCACTTCTTTATACAATTGTCTACGTGCATATATTTAATTCCTCTTAAGCCTAACTTTTCTCTCAATACACACCCTGTCACACATCTACACTGACATTGCACATCCAGCAGAACATACTAGTTTCATTCCTCTCTAGCCTTCACATGTCTTCTACGTTGAGGACCCACATTTCACTACCATGTAGTACTGCTGTTCATACATATGCATGCATCATACAATCTTCCTTTTACTCAGAGAAAGAGACCTTCAGTTGGCAACACAGAGAAACACTACTTTCTCCAAAGACAGCTCTCCCAATCTCTATATTAAAATGTTTACGCATTAACCAATCAACCACCTTACCAATTATTCCAATTTAATATTTAATGGTCTATCATGCAAATTGTTTTCTGACAAAAAATTACTATATGCTTACTGTATACTTGAATACATATAAACCTGAACATTTTAAAATAATCTTTGTATATGCTTTAACTCGCTTCAGTCATAGGACTGAATCCATGTTGGGGTATCCCCTTTAAAAGTTAGACAATTTGACACCAGAATATATTTCAGTTTGGTACTTATTTTATCAATATTTGTTTATCAAATAGCTAAGTTACTTTCTTTTTTTCTTTTTGTTTTTTTTTTACATGACATGAAACTGAACACACCAGTAATGAAAGACAAACACATATATACACAAAGAAGCCTTTACACAGTTTGTGTCTATCAGATTCCACTCACAAGATTTCGGCTAACTCATGACTACACCAAAAGATACTTGGCCAGAATGCAGTGAAGTTAGAATGAACTCATAACCATTTGGTCACAAAGCAACTACACACCAATATTTATATATTACTTGTGCTCGTAAATTTAGACATCTTAAATATTTTAATATTAATAGTTAACATAGCACTGAATTAGACCTTTAATTAACCTACAAAAAGATGCATCTGTTTCAAACATATGCATTTAATCTGTTATACTTAGCCTAATTTCTTTGAGTATTGCAGGCATAATTTAAAAGACTCGTTTCATCATATAGCAGCATTGCCTTCAATATATTTGAACTATAATTTATCAGAAATCCACTTTATGTAACATTTATTGCTACAGCACATTGCAGTAATTAACATACGGCAATAGCTACAACAAATATTGTATATATTTCAAAACCACATGTTTACATGCAGTTTGTAGAACTGCCTCACAAACAGCACAACAGAAACCCTATGATGCTAGAACAATGTCCAGTGACTACTACTATTTAGAAAGATCTAAGCGCTTGGAAGGCCATCCGGTTGTAAAAATCCCAACCGAAGCTTATGCACAAAGATACATCAAAGAATTTATTTACGACATCTCTACAACATCCAAAGAAGACAAGAGGATAGAGTAAATAAAGCAAAAATAACACATATTAGGAGAACACACTGATATCACATTTACTTCATAGGAATAAACAAGGTATAAAGAATGCATTAAATCCATTGTAGATGATATCAAGCCCTACCTCAATCTCCAATCTCTCCTCAACAAACCAAATAAACTACAAAATCTACAAAACACATGCATCACCGCAAGTTACACACAGACAACACCCACAGACCAACTACACAATATCACAATAATACCAAAATTGAAAGACCACCTGGACACACGAAGAAAGCAGCTGTTACTGCAACCCACAAAATGAAAGTTCACATCCAAACACTCAGTGAACAGCACCCTAAAAACACCATCTCTTCTTACTCAACTCAATCAAACGTAAAAATAAACATTTTGCTGCTGCAAAATAGTTGCAATAGCATTAACAACAAATACTGCATTAAGGATGCAACAAAAATGTGGTTAATTGTGGCTGATAAGCCAACAATCTATGGGTAAACAGAAATAGATTGGACAGTGGAGAAGTTCAGACAATTACATTGAACACACTTCACTATGAGTTATCACTGCATATTAGAGCCTGTAAGTGATGAGTACCTCTAGGAATCAAGATATGTAAAAAAAAAACTAAAAAAAAACTGAAGTATAGCAAACCCATCACTCCATACAAAACAGACATATGCAACTGATGATGGCAATCTATCATGATATATTGAGTAGCAATGAGTTTCTTTGTCAATGTAATTTCTACTGTCACCAGTTTTAACATTAAGCAGGGATTCAAATACAACCTTACTTTGAGAACTTTACCATAGCATAGTGAAATGGTCTGCTTTTGGAGTAGCTATTCTTGTAAGCCAATGGTTCTAAACTCAGCGAGCAATATCCCATCAGGAAGTTTTAAGTTCACATGGGAACATTGGTTGCTTAGTAATTTTCCTTGGAAATAAAATATTTAAATCAGATACAATACTAATATTTGAAACAGTAAAAATATAAATAAATAAACACCTAGAATATAAATCATTGTACGATCAGTGAGTGCCAAGGTTTAATATAATTTTATGAGAGTCTTTGCCTTCATCAGTAATTTCCATAAAAGACTCAACAAAGGGAGCACTAGTTTAAACAGATATATAAAGACACATGAGAGATGAAATAGTATGAGAACATGATAATAAACCACTGTGTATAATCTTTTTGTATCAAAATAACCTGTATTCTGGTGGTTGTTTTTTTCTTTTTTACAAAACATGTCAAAGGGAGATATGTAAAATGCCATTTAGTGAAAGGGAGCACTGAGTTACAGAAGTCAAGAACCACTGTTCTATGCAGTTTGCATTCATCATGGAAAATGTATTTCTTTTCCTCCACAAATGCTAATTTGTTTTTTTTATACAGATGTGTCCTTTTTCACATGTGCTAACATCAGAACTGCTACTACTAAGTCATTTAGAAATCAATTCTTCAAAGGCTTAGTTCTCATATCAATAGGGAGACAAAATACATTACCGTAACATATTGTATATTCAAATGTTAAGCAACCGGTGTTTTTTGGAAGCAGTGGTGGACACTTAAGTCATGGTGTTTCACATTATAAGGCTTATGCTATTCAACAATTATTTTGGAAATATAATAAAAAGACCAAAACTTACGAATTATGTACGAGATGAAAACTCATTAATACTACTGAAAACTTACATCCAATTCATAAATATTTTTTAAAATCTAAAGTCTATTCAACTTTATCCTATTTAAATAAATCGTTAAAATATAGCAACAAGCTCATTTTTGCTCATGTAATACAAATAAGTAGATTTTTTTTTTCATTCAGTTTAATATTTATTGATACATATGTGAGTGAGTGAGAATGTGTGTGTGTGTGTGTGTGTTCATGATATGAATCCTGTGCACGCTGCATTATCTACTATACATGGTAGTCAAAATGGCATCACTTCTGACTTTACAATATGCAATCAAGTAATAAAATTTATCCCTTTGGGTATGTACACTCCCACATATGGCAATGTCCAGCGAATATAGTGGGGTGGGCATCATTTCGCATTCAAACTGCTCTAGCCTTTGGAATGTCATCCTTGCTGTATGTGGCTGAGCATTATCCTGATGGAAGAACACCTTTCGTCTTGAAACCAAAGTGCTGACTTAAGCTGCTCGCAGGAGATCTCCTTTAATATCATTTGGTTTGGGTTTAAAAGTTCAAAGTGGACTAAACCTTTCATATCCCACCAAACAGATAACATCTTACATGGGTGAAGACCTTCTTTAGCCTGGGGTGCCAGAGTTTCTCCTTTTGCTATCCACTGTCTTCAGTGCTTAACATTTTTATAGAGAACCCATTTCTCGTCACCAGTCACTATTTGGTCCAAAACGGGTTCATTTGTGAGACCAGTAAAGAAGAGCAAACATTCACTCTCTGCACACAATTAGACTCGGAAAGTTTGTGAGGAACCCATTGACCCAATTTGCTGACATTTCCGATGGTACACAGGTGTCAGTGAATGGTTGAATGACAAAATCCAACCCTCTCTGCTAGTTCCTCAACAATTACAATGGGAGGTTTTGCAGGACATCCTCGTTGAGTTCTACAAATCTTCCAGGGTGAGGCTCATCTTCTAGGCTGTAGTTTCTGGCTCGGAATTTCTAGAACCACTGTTGACTCTGGCTTACGCTTATTGTCCTATCCCCATATACTGCATTAATATTCCTCACACTTTCCATTGTGTTATTGCCTTTATTGAACTCATAAAGCAAAATATGCTGAATATGCTTTGTCACTTCCATTTTAGCTTTGAAAAAATAACTGTTAAAATCGAACTGCACTTTTCAAAACTTCTACTAAGAATAAGCACATGGTAAAATTACTACCTGCTTTTATTGCAAGTTGATGCAGGTCGTTTACCTCATTCCCCTCCAACTTTTAGTTCATTCAATTGAAAAAACTGCATTATTTATGGGATGACCCAAACACAGCTTCCACACACACACACACAAACAACAAATTTCTTCACTGATACAGCTTTTCTAAACCATTTTTGCCATTATACATGGTTTAGTCAGGAGAAAAGGTAATACCCATGACCTTTTGCTATGGCTCCAAGGTTACTGAGAGAAAGAAAAGGAACCATGACTCAAGAGTCATCCTCAGAACAGAATTATTATCCAAATTCTTACAAGAGTGGATGACTAAAATGCACTTGAGTGTAAGGGTGTAGTTTTTAACAGAATAAAAAATTCTCTCTCTCCATGTGTCATGCCTACAGACGTTGACAATTATGGACTTCCATGCCAAAATCTGAAGATTTACAATCTTCTTGGGAAAGATACAACAGTGGCTTCTCATTACCTTCTGTTAACTTATTTATATATTATTCTGCTAATCTACAGCACTCTCAAGCTTACTCTTGAGGTAGAGGGTCCATTTAAACATTAAGCAGAATGACCACACACCAGTGGATTTGTGCAACATCTAGAGACCAGCCATTCTCCAATCTCTATACGTTTACTCACAAGACCATCTGCAATTTGGCCTCTAATTGGAGCCCTTGACAAGTACAACCACCTTGGGCCAGATCAGAGCTAGGTAAGGTGGTAGTGACTAAGGGTTAACACTATATTTCCCAAAACCTTTCAGCAGGAGCCTCACCATGATACAGTTTAAAGTCTTACCCAAGACAAGGACACTCAATCCTATGGGCTTCCACAGAGCTTCTGTCTATCCTTTTTCACAGACAAATCTTTGGTCATATCAAGGCCTAACTTGCCACACAGTAAGATCAAACACAGTACCATATAACTGCAAAGTGAAGCAAACTTCTTAACCCCATGACCTTGTAATTTGTATGTCAAAGTAAAAACTTAAATATCTCGATGGTCTTTCTTCATAACACAAAGCAGAAGCAGCAGTTATTTTGAACGAACTAAAATTGAACAGTTCCATTGACATATATATTTTAATTATTGTAAAATTCAATTAGCTGAAATGTTATGGTATAAACTCAATTAAACATACCTTAATATAATTAACTCAATCACATTAGGCCTGAATACTTCTAGCACTACAATTAGCAACAAAACAATTCATTTCTTTCTCAAATACCAGGCAATTATGACTAAAAATACTAGTGTCAACTGAATATCAGAAATATGCAACTGCAAATCATCTTCCTATTTATGATCATCATCAGCGAAAGCGAAAGCGAAATCGAACTGAACCAGCCAGGATCCCTGGACTGGTGGTACGTAAAAAGCACTATCCGACTCGTGGCCGATGCCAGCTCTGCCTCCACTGGCTTCCGTGCCGGTGGCACATAAAATACACCAATCCGACCGTGGCCGTTGCCAGCCTCGCCTGGCACCTGTGCAGGTGGCACGTAAAAAGCACGCACTACACTCACGGAGTGGTTGGCATTAGGAAGGGCATCCAGCTGTAGAAACACTGCCAGATTAGACTGGAGCCTGGTGCAGCCTTCTGGCTTTCCAGATCCCCAGTCGAACCGTCCAACCCATGCTAGCATGGAGAACGGACATTAAACGATGATGATGATGATCAGTCTGAACTGACTGTGCATCTACACCTCTAAATACAGACCTGGGCAAAGTGTTGGGAGAAGAATAGCAGTTGTCTATGTATAACCTCTCTTCTCCACACCATTAATATTGTCCAAGAGAAAAGCAAGTCACAGATATACATTGCATTGAATGTAATGAAATAAAATGAACATGTAAATAGGTTTATTATGCTGTTGGATGAAAGTCATGGAGAGGGTCATAACCCAACTAATTAGGGAGAGAATTAGTTTAGATGAGATGCAGTTTGGGTTTGTCAGTGAGAAGCACCACTGATGTTAAATTTGTGGTAAGACAGCTGCAGGAGAAATTCCTAGAAAGATAAACCTCTGTACATGGCTTTTGTTGACATGGAGAAAGCCCCTGACAGGGTCCTCCAATCCCTTATCTGGTGGTCAATGTGGAAACTAGGGATAGATGAGTGGTTGGTGAGAGTTGTACAAGCCATGTACAGGGATCCTGTCAGTAAGGTGAGGGTTGGCAATGAGTACAGTGAAGAATTCCGAGTAGAAGTAGGGGTTCATCAAAGATCAGTCCTCAGCCCCCTCTTATTCATCAATGTCCTCCAAGCAATAACAGAGGAATTGCCAGTCCTCAATCAAACCATCCAATCAATGCAAGCATGGAAAGTGGACGTTAAATGATGATGATGTATGCTCTAAATCTGTCATGCTTAGATTGATTGAAAGTATCAAAACAATTTGTTATTTTATAAAGATATTAGAGAACAAAACTTACAAAATATGTGAATCAATGTTATAAACAGAATGGATTCAAGAAAATAGGCAATAATTCACAAATTCCATAATAATTCTAAATTGTAATGGTATAATAGTGAAGTGAACAAAGTTTTCGAGTTGCTACTTTGGGGGAATTCAAATCTACTGTAAGCCTTTTAGTGATGTCTCTCAACAGGACACTATTCTATACATCTCAGCTTAACAAGTTATTAGGACTAAGTTACAGAACTTCCAGGAAAGTTACCATTGACAAGCAACCTGTTGGAAGGGGTTGTATCTTTTTCCCATGGAATGATACAGGTATCAGATGTAATCAAGTACCAACTCCAAGATTCCTGAGGTAGAACCCATAGGTTTCTGTTTATGTTAACAGAACATCAGAATCTAAATTAGGTGGTTTTGATATCTTTTTTTGGTTCAATAAACATTCCAAAATGCAAAAAGTTTGGACAATGTTCTTTCAAGTTTCTAGAATTCACTTCTTAAAAAGCATAATGGCAGAGATATAGCTCAGTGGTTTTTGGATTCAGTCCCACTGCATAGCACCATAAGTAGATGTCTTCTACTATAGCTCCAGGCCAACCAAAGCATTGTGAGTAAATTTGAAAGACATAAACTGAAAAGAAGCCCATGATATGTGTATATATTCATGAATATATGTGTGCTTCTTTGATTTGACATTGCATACTAATTGTAAGTAAATACCACCATTATACAAACTGTGAAAAAGTGTCCTGACTAGGGGAAAAGACTGACAATTGAAAACACATCCAGCCATAGAGAATCTGCCTCAAAAGAATTTCATCTAACCCATGCAAGCATGGAAAAGTAGGCGTTAAGTGATAATGAAACAACTGACAGAAAATATTTTAAAATATAAAAATCATTTTTAAGAAGACTTCAATATATAGGGATCAATGATTTTTAGTAAAAGAAAAAAAAATCGGCATTGATAGATATGGTTATCCAAATACAGTAAGTATAATGCAAACTGATCGTGTGCTTATGTATATACACAGTCCATCGTTTAATTGGAATGACTGCTCAGTGTGGGTAGGCACTAGCAGGACCTACCTAGCCCAACCACACCTAATATTTACTTAAATACTTGTCTAATTCATTTTATCCAAAAATATTTAAAAACTCGGCAGAAACATTTGCATCAGCAGACACAAAGAGTTTTGTCTATTGTCTTTTTTCTGATGCCCCACAATGGATGAGTTCCTCTTCTATCCCCATCTTCCTCAGCACCATTCTTTTTCTTTCAGATAAATGCTTTAATGATTTACATGCGGTGTTAATTATTTTTTTATTATTTTATCTACATATTGACTCCCAAGCTTTAAATAATCAGTATATACTTTTTTAAAAGCCCATGTCGTTGCCAGAAAAGCACCCCTGCTATAGAGCGTCAGCAACAGTGTGTGTATAATAGGAAGTTGATTGCCATGGTCAGTCAGAGAGTGACCATTGGTTTCGCACCTATAAAGTGCTAAACCGTATAAGGTGACTCGCCAGGCTTAAATGACAAATAGATAAGGAAGTGCTAATAAATTTTAACGGTCAGCGGAGTGTAAAATGGGTGTAAAATGAAAAGTCGACCGCGAATTTATATTTATTCTGTTTTTTTTTTTTTTTGTTTTTTTTAAGCGCGTTAAAAATAATGTTACAATAAAATGTTGGAAACTTGGAAAACAAACAGATTGAAATAGAAATTAATGCAACAATTGAAACCGATTGCAGATAGATAGAAATAAAAGTTCATACAACAATTGCAAGCGATTGTAGAGAATGAATTAAAATAACTGCAAATAAATGATATGCGGCTGTTTTAAGTACATTTACAACTAATTTAGACAATCGCTGATTTTATTTAAAAATACAAAAATTACAAATAGAGAGAATATTTAGCACAGGAACAAACTTCGCAACCTACGTAGAATAAAGCTAAGCATTTCATTTTCTTAAACTATCGAAACTCAAATAATTTCATAAATCTTTTCTTTTTATGCTTTACTTTATTCAGTAAGAATAGCTTAAAAAAGTAAATAGGTACAGGTTTCCATTAACAAAATAAATTCGAAGCAATTGTACATTTTCACTTTTTGAGACAAAAATTCGAAATCACAAGGAAACGAAGCAACCTCTAGGTGGTCACTCTACATGCTAGAAATAGCAGTCAAATCTTCCTCCGCTCACTTAACGTCCATCTAATCACTGTCCTAGATTGTTGATGTTCGATTAAAAAAAAAAACAGACGATTTGGTTATAGCTAAATATGTCTGTTCAATCTGGACTGACCCAAGACTCAACAATAGCCTCAATCAGGTACCAAACAGAAATGAGAATAACCCCCTCCCCGCGAGCCCTTGGATCTTAGTCTGCGAGAGAACAACAAAAGATTTGAACTAACATAATGCCATAAAACTAATTCCGCTGAGTTGAAAATATATGAATACATTTTCAAAAGAGGGCAACACTGTTTTGCATCACATCAAGATATCTACTCCGTTATATCTTCAAAATTTGTGATGGGGGTGATATTGGGACAATATAATTTGAATGTACAACACAAAAGAAATGAGAGAGGGGGGGGCTGGAAACTTTTGCATCCAGTCAAAAAGAAAAAGGTTTTATCCTAAAATGAAGTGCAAACGATCAACAAAGACTATGACCCGCAATTCAGACAGAATTTCTTTGGGGGGGAGGGGGGTGAAATCAAAAATGAACTATTTCACACACACACACACACATATATATATATATATACTTGAAATTTACAGAAAAACAAAAAACGAAGACAGGTGTATAAACTACAAGCAAGTGTATTAGTCTTATGCTCAGGAAGGCGAGAAAGTCTTTTATGTTCCGAGCCTATGCTCTTCAACAGAAAGGAACAGAGAGAATAATAAAACTTGTGGAGTTAGCGGTCAATCATGGCAAGATATATATATATATATATATATATATATATATATATATATATATATATAAGTGATGGTCTGTAGCTAACTTAATGTGGCGGTCCCAGGAAAGGGAAGAATGCTACTGCTATTTAGCCTCAAGAAACACCATTTCTAGTTGGTTAGAAATGCAATATTTCTAATTTTGTAGATCAGTGAATTTATTTCACCTGAAATTCTATAAGTTTTCAACAGTGATTTAGCACCAACAGCTAACAAAGCCAAGCTACTCCAGACTGATGAAGTGCAATTACCCTGAAACTAGTCTCTGATTGCTGGCTTTGTTGGGGGGAGGTGCTTATTTCTCCTGTTTGAAAACTTAAGGACACAGAACGCTTGTGTCATGTAGCCAACTAGAAACGGAGTCTCTTGGGGCTGAATAGCAATAGCATTCTTCTCTTTCCAAAGACTGCCACATTAAGTTGGCAACAAACCATCATCACTTTATCGTGCTACTACTGCATAACTCTGAGAGATTTAGAAATGCAATATTTCTAATATATATAATGTGAAAGAAATTGTTGTATACAGTAGTCAAGTGCACTACAACTTAAAAAACATCAGGTGTAGTGTTGGCGGACTTCAGGAAGCATGGAAGTTTTGAAAGATGTAGTTCTTTCTTATAATATGTATAAATCCTGTCAAAGCCAACTTTACCTTTCAGGATCGATAAAATTAAGTACCAGTCAAGTACGAAGTTCAACATAACCGACTAACCCCTTCCCGTCAAAAGTACTGTTCTTATGTCTGAATTAGAAACAATTATTAAAGACTAAAATATTTGGACTAGTATCCTCAGCGTGGTTATATTATTTCGGACGTTGTGCCCTCCTGCCTTCTTCAGATGACTGTTGTTTTCGGTAAATGTGTCAGAATTTCTAATCCAGCTCTTCATTAAATTCACAGGGGGGAGTAAACTGTTTTCATCCGTCGTCTATACCAGGGGAATTTTCTTGTAATGTCGCTTGCTCGTTCTGCTTCAACTGGAGTACATATTGGTTGAATCAAGGACTAAAAACTCACATCAGCATTGGATTAACCATTAAGCAAAATAAGCACGTGTTTAGGGCATCAAGTGTAGGGCGTGGCACCACAGAAATGGTAAATGGCACAAAAGAAATCACTTTAAATTTGCTAAAATAATATTCGGAAAGCCTTATCTCTACTAAGTATAGAAACATTCGTGTTACGTAAGATTAATTTTGAGGATCTCATCAAAGACTTTGCAATTAAAATAAGGGTAGGAGAAAACTTCAAATATGAAAAAAAAGTGGAAGTATACAAACATTATTTTCCATCTCACTGTTAGTTTTGTTTCATTTTGAAACAAATTTATTTTATGGCTTACTATTATTGTTATGTTTCAGCCCTAAGGTTGTGGCCATGCTAGGGCATCGCCAGTGAAGTAAGCTCGTCCCCTAGTGTTTTCTTGTGTTATTAAGTTAGCTTTTTCTTTTATTTTAGAAAAAAAAAATTAGTTATGTTTATATTATTGTTTATTTCTTGAATTACATATATATATAGGAGCACCCAAATTTAAGTGCTTAGATTAGTCTTAATCCAGCCCTGACTCAGGCCCACTAACTAAACAACTTCCTTAGTTCAAAAGAAAATGCAGTTTTTCGCATCAATTTCTACAACAGTCTTAATACAGTTCTACGTATTTAGGGATATCGGACCTATTTTCTTTTCTACTCTAGGCACAAAGCCCGAAAATTTTGGGAGGGAGCCAGTCGATTAGACCGACCCCAGTACGCAACTGGTACTTAATTTATTGACCCCGAAAGGATGAAAGGCAAAGTCGACCTCGGCGGAATTTGAACTCAGAACGTAAAGTCGACAGATGAAATACCGCAAAGCAATTTTCGTCAAACAAAACACTACTCAAGGCAATGGAGCCTCAAAAACTAAATAGCAGACGACATCCATACTTTCAACACATACCTTTATATATATTTCGTTTTTGGATTTGGTTTGCAAGATTCTTTATGTGAGTTCGTGTGTTGAAGCATTATATATATATATATATACACACACACACACACACACAAAAGACAATGAAGGATCAGAACCAATTACTCCATTATGATTGCATGTATATATACATGTGCGCGTGACATGTAAGTGCGCGTAGTGCGCGCACATACACACAGCCGATGATATACACGCGCGTGCACACACATACATACACACAGGATATAATAATAGTTTACGATCCAATCGTGCAAACTAAATTACAGAATGGAATTTGGAATATTCGTGATCGCTACTAAACGCAAGGAAATGGCTAAAGAACAACCGAATTTCAACAAGAACAGAGACACAGATAAATAGATACAACTGGGAAATAAAGTGCAAGGTAAGCAGCATAAGGCTGCATCTTGTGCAGCTTTCTGTGCCAGATACAACAGCGAAAAGGTCTGTTATATAATTAAATCTACACTTTTAACAACAAAGGCATTACGATCCGATGTTAAAATTCGAAATACGAGGAATGACTACTTACCAAGAATATTCACTTACATTAAATTACGCCTACGAAAACATAACTAATTTTTTTCGAAAAGGAAAAAAAAACCCCCACCAAACTTGACACAAAATTTGTGGAGTAAATATACAACTATATATATATATATATATATTGATTTTAAGAACCAATTTTGGGAATACACGATGTGTAGTTTAACAAGGTGCTCGCATATTTCAGAAAATTAAATATATATATAAAAGGTAAATATTATCCATAAATGATTTTCATTCCTGAAAATACCAGAATTCCTCCTCCTCCTCCACCGTTACTCACTCTTTCCGTTCGTTTATCAAATTTACTAGAATGCAACAATTTGGCTTTAATACATGTGAATATTAATATATATTAATATATGTGTGTGTGTGTATAGTGTGGTATATATAAGCAGTCAAGAACAAACTATGAATCGGATGTGAAATTTATGCTTTTCTGCTTGTTACTAGTGTATGTGTGTGTGAGAGAGAGAGAGATTGTGTTTTAATTAGCACCATGTAGAAGAAGACCAAGATATTGTGATATCGCCAAAATCGCTATTTAATTGAAATTATTTATTTCCCCATGTTTTTCAATCATCAAAGTGACATTGACACTTCTGTGTGTCAAGAGGATTTATGAAAAATCCGAGTTGAGAATTCGCGTGTATATATACATACACAAACATATATACACACACACACAATAAGACTGGAAAAGTAAGGAACGACTTCCTAGTTTCTCTTGCACTATATATATATATATATTGATCGATATATTTATATATATATACATATATATATATTTAGATCGATATATATACATACATACATATATATATATTTAGATCGATATATATATACATATATATATATATTAGATCGATATATATATATATATATATATACATACATATATATATATATTTAGATCGATATATATATATACATACATATATATATATATATATTTAGATCGATATATATATATACATACATACATACATATATATATATATTTAGATCGATATATATATATACATACATATACATACATATATATATATTTAGATCGATATATACATACATACATACATACATATATATATATATTTATGTATGTACACACACACACACACACACAAGTATGTTTTAGATTAAATTATGAACCCCGCCCCCTCCCCCAATAAAGATCTTGTTTTCCTATTTAGTAGTCTGGGAAAGAAACTATTAAATGTCAATTCGGTGTGTGTGTGTGTGTGTGTGTGTGCTCTTGTTTAAAGCCGAGGTAACCTGATCGAGCAAGACCTGCGACGAATGAAGATCTTCGTCAATCGTCGGCTACAATCACTCAATGTGTCCTTATTCAAGACAGTAATAAGATGTAATGTGACATTGACTGCTATTTGTAGCAGGCTGAGCGGACCGTGGAGAGGATGGACCGTTTGACATACACATTATATAATATATATATATATATTATATATATATTGATCGATATATTTATATATATATACATATATATATATTTAGATCGATATATATACATACATACATATATATATATTTAGATCGATATATATATACATACATATATATATATATTTAGATCGATATATATATATATATATATATTTAGATCGATATATATATATATATATATATATATATAGATCGATATATATATATATATATACATACATATATATATATATTATATATATATATATATATTT
>NC_043001.1:118331239-118381239 GCF_006345805.1 Octopus sinensis | reverse complement strand
GAAGCCATGCTGGATCACCGCCTTGAAGAGTTTAGTCGAATAAATCGACCCCAGTACTTATTTTTTAAGCCTGGTACTTATTCTATGAGTTACTTTTACAGAACCGTAGTTGTGAGGACAAACACAAACATAAGGACACGCAAACACACCCACACACACGTGCCCCCTCTTGTTCATCATCGTCCTCCAAGCAATAACAGAGGAATTTAAGACGGGCTGCTCCTGGAAGCTCCTCTATGCCTTGTTCTTATAGCCGAATCACTACTTAAACTAGAGAAGAAATTTCAGGCGTGGAGGCAAGGTCTAAATTCAAATGGCCTTAGAGTTAATCTAGCAAAAATCAAAGTCTTAGTAAGTAGGTGAGCAGACAAATCACAAATTCTTTCAGATATATGGCTCTGCTCGATCTATAGAAAAGGCGTTTGGTTGAAACGCCATACGATCTACCTGGCGCAAGCTATGGACACATAAGCGGTGCAGCAATATCAGAGGAAGTTTAACTGGGAGTATAGTTTTTGTGTGTGGAAGGTGCACAGGTACAATAAACACTAAAAATGTGCGCAAAATAGACTCCATCAACTGCCACTGGGGTAAGCTAGAGGTAGTAGATAGCTTCTGTTATCTCGGCGACCAAGTTAGTAGCGGAGGTGGATGCTCTGAGAACGTAGCTGTGAGAATAAGAATAGGCTGGGAAAAGTTCAAAGAGTTTCTACCTCTACTGGCAACAAAGGACCTCTCCCTCAGAGTGAAAGGCAGACTGTATGATGCCTGTTTGCGAACAGTTATGCTACATGTCAGTAAAACATGGGCTGTGACCACCGAGGACATGCGTAGGCTTGAAAGAAATGAAGCTAGTATGCTTCGCTGAATGTGCAATGTTAGTGTGCATGTATGACAGAGTGTTAGCATCTTGAGAGAAAAGTTGGGCGTAAAAGGTATCAGATGTAGTATGCAAGAGAGACGACTGCGCTGGTATGGTCATGTGTTGCGTATGGACGAGGACATACCGATCTCTAACTGTGGAGTGAACCTGTGATAGAAGTAGACCCAGGAAGATATGAGACGAAGTGGTGAAGCATGACCTTCGAACTGTGGGCCTCACAAAGGCAATGACTAGAGATCTATATGCCGTACTTGAGAAGATCCGTCAAGTCAAGTGAAATCGTAGCCGTGGCCGATACTGGGATCACGTAACTGGCACCTTTCGAGCATTGACCCTCACGGAGACAAGGTGACCGATGCCGGTGGCATGTAAAAGACATCTTTCGAGTGTTGGGCCTCACGGGGGCAAGGACAAACGACCGAGACCTTTGGAATTATGCCATGCTTGAGAAAAAGACCCATCAAGCCAAGTGAAATTGTGGTCGCAGCAGATACTAGCGTCACACAAATGCCATCCATGCTGGTGACACGTAAAAATACGTAAACACAGAGATAAGTACAGGACAAAATACCAAAGGAAATCCATATATACACGAACTGACTTCTTTCGGCTTCCGTCTACCAGATCCACTCACAAAGCTTTGTGGGCCCAAGCTATAGTAGAAGACTCTTGCCTGTGATTCCACGCAATGGGACTGAACCCGGAATCATGTCGTTGAGAAGTAAACTTCTTACTGCACAATCACATCTGCGACTATATCACGAGCGTAGCTAGAGTATATGCCGCTCGGGGCGACCCTTCTGTTTGCCGCCCCTGGAACCCACAAAAAACACATATTGCCTACAGCAGAGCCAAAGGTGGTGCTCCTTTAAAAGTGCTGGCTCTACCGCTCCCCTCGCTACGCTAGTGGCCTATATACAGCCATGCGGTTGTGTGTGTGTGTGTGTGTGCGCGCGCGCGCGCGCGTGCATGCATGTGTGTGTGTATGTGAATTATTTGGATTTATCCAATAATCTTTTACTCTAGAATTTCTGCACTCGACGTCTGGCTGGTTTTTCAGATTCTGAGTACTTCCCCAACCCTCGTTAAAACCATATACGGAGGTTGAACCGAAAGTAACGTAAAAGTATGCATAACTTATTAATTGATACAAGTTTAAATTACACTTGTTGGGAATGTAACTCTCCTACTATACAAAAGTATTTCACAATATAAGCGGTTAAATAACTCAACTTTCGAATCCTCTTTGAAAAGATTCCAACGTGTACTGTTTTAGCCACTTCCTTGCAGCCAATTCACCTCATCAGTCATCAAATTGTTGTTATCATGGACTGTCTTTCATTTGGATCGAACAGCTGAAAGTCGAAAATAACCAGAGTTGTACAGCGAAAGGGGAACCACTGACCAACCCAGTTTGTTAACCATCTAGCTTGTTTTCAAAGGTATGTGTGGGTGTGCATTGTCATGATGAATGTGAACCGGTGTTCTTGAATTGGTGATTTTTGTTCGGTGCCTTCCTTCTAACGGCTTCTCAAAACGTGTCGAGTCTTAACGTACTGCTCATTATTCACGTACAACCAAGTTCCAGAAAATCAAGGAAACTCAACTGCTGCATAATCAGCCAAACACCACGAGCAAACCACCATAGTTTCACGTAATCGGTCTATTAATTGACCAATCAGCATGAGAATGTGGCGTGACCTGGTTTTTCTCAAACGTTAATTTGATTTCTGGTCTCCTATTAAAACCGTTTGGCGCGCAGCCTAAACAGCAGACGGTCAAAGGCTGACCACCAAGGACCTCTGTCGTCACGGAGAATTGCGCCGTTAACTTCGTATATTCTGGGACCAACCGCATGTTATCACACTGATAGCTTTCTAAAATTTCATACCAGTTTGTCCCTCTCCCTGTCAGCAAACATTTATGTTGTTCATTGCAAAAAACCAACACCAATATCTTTGTGTCCGGCAATAAATATTTCATTTAAATGTTTACAGGCTTGCTTCAGCTATTCATGCAGCCAGCACAATATATCTTCGTTGACCAGCTCAATTCGAGTAACAAGCCACCCTCGCGACACATGCATGCCCTCTTCGTCAAGAACTCTATGACAGAATGTGCTTCTGCTGGGAATCCATTATTATGTGTCTGCAATGAAGAACATGAAGAGTTACTCTGCCAATATGAGCAATTTAAACAACTTGTAACAACGGAGTCACAAAATGCATCGAAGGCATACGATTCTTTAGTGGAGAGTCACCAAATCTAACGACGGAATTAGATGTGAAGAAGCATTGGTGAAATGAACGAAGATCAATATTAATTAATTATCAAGATGGCCATTTGTTAAGTTAATTATAATATTAGTCATTACAATACATAAAATACTAGCAGTATCGCCCGGCGTTGCTCGGGTTTGTAAGGGAAATAACTATATAAGCATTTTTAGAGATGTAAAGTATAATAGCCATCTCAATATGGCTAACAACAAAGGGGGGGGGTACTGTAGCTTTTTACGTTCTGAGATTTAATAAATTTTTAGAGAGTTACTTCCCTTATATATGCCAAAAATGCATTAAAAATGGGGAAAAAATGATGGTAAATTTTTTTTTAAATCGTAGACTCATCGTAGACGCGCGCTAATACCCAGAAGGGCTCGATATGAATCACGACTATAAGATACCCGGTTTTGGTTAAACTGCACCGTAAAATGTGGGAGTAGTTAGGAATCTAAATCGTAGGAGACAGACACCACACAACCTCACTTTTAAATATAAAGATATACAACTTCGTCGAGTTGTTTATGAGTGCACAGTTTGTTTGTAGATCTCCAGTCCATTGTATATGATGGTTAGTAGTTTCATCTCTGTGGTAGCTAGCAAAAAAGACAGAGCAAAAGGAATGTATGCAGATAGGGTAACAGTTGTGCTCTCGCGCTCATGACAGGACATATATGAAGTGTGGAAGACAGACATGCTCTTCGACTGGAGATGGTTCGATCACAAAGAGAAAGAGAAAACTTGCTCCCCAGCCAGACGCTGGATAACTGAAAGAAATCGACTGATATTTGGCTGTGTATTTATAATCACAGCCAAATTATAAATACGATAGGATTCTTCACAATATCAGGTTTGAACCGTGAATGCCTCGGAAAAGGTCTAGGACGTCAATCTATTCACATTAATCTCCTAGTGCAGATAGGCTAAGACAATGGACCGAGAACTTGTTTGACAAGAGGAAAAATGTGGATTCATTTTCGAATCTTAGCTTAGGTGTTCTTTAGCTGTTCACTACAGACCTCGATCAGTTAAGAATAAAGTTATACTCGATTTTGCATTACTTTCGGTACAATCTTCCTCTGTATGTATGTGTGTGTGTGCGCGCGTGTAGTTATATAACAAGTCTGAGAAAAAGCAGTTTCGTGCTAAAGAGCCTTCCAAGTTTCAAAGGTAAGTTACAAGACATCTGAAAATACTGCATCCGGTTCACGAGTTTCACAGGGTGCCGTAAAAGAAAACCGGCTAGCTCTTGCCTCATTGGAAATCCTCTCACCATAAAGGGAATTTCCTACATACCCAGCGCTTACACACATCCATACATATATATATATATATATAAATATACCCTCACAAATTTATTTAAAAGACCCTTCACAACTCTCTTTTTCCCCTCACTCCACCTCACCTTTACCCCTTCTTTATTCTACAATCACATATACAAAAGATTGGATGGAGAGTAACCACTAAATGCTGACATGCGGGACAATGACTTAAAGGACCAATTTAAGGAATATAATACCGATGGTCTTAAGAACCAGCCTTTTTTTTATTTTGCTTTTACTGTTTTTTTTTTTTCATCCATGGGATTGTTTTACATTGCTGAGACTAAGTGTAGTGTTTTCAGACCTATTCTTAAAAGGAGTCCAAGCTATACTCTTCAGCTCTGTTTAACTACTGTTAAATTTTACCGTTCCTCACTTGAAAGGTCCTTTGTCACGATATATATGTAGGTAGGTAAGTACATACGGATGTATTTACGTATGTAATTTGCCTTGCACACACAAGCACATTGCGTTATCATTTAATTATTATGACAATAACAAACTTTCTGTTATTGTTTCTTATCTGTAAAATAAAATCGAGTTCCCAAATATTCGGTTGTTTTCATTGTTATCTTTTATTTTTCTTTTGATTTAACCATAATTATAAAATCGTGTTACATAAATACGTACAGCCATGCATTCAAAATACACAAATATCATTCACATCAAGAAGTTTTCTGTTTTTGAGATGATTCGTAGCATTTTCTTGACTTAGTCGTACTGATGCGCCACCAAAGACTGGATATTCGGTTATTTATTTATTTTTACCTTGGTAACTACAATGAAGGGGCCCCTATGTGGTCATTTGATATGCTAGAAATTGCAGTCAATTTTCCATCAAATCACACCTTAAAAAGAAAGGGCATATTAGATAATTTAGTTCCAATTACATAACATCTAAACGACTGTACAACCCAAGAGTGACACATCGTTAATCACGAATCTACTTGATCGGGATTGACCTGTATGATGCGCAGGATAAAAACTGTTTTTCGTTTGCCAGTTTGCAAAGCATACATTTGAAGCAATCAAACCTGCATTTCACTGGACATTTTTCTTTTTCTTTTTTTTTTATTACTTTTCTCTTGAAGAAATATCCTTCTCTGGTCATTAAATTCAAATAAGAGTTTTGTAGCTGTTGTTTGATGAGAGCTAAACAGCTTAGTTTTCTGAACCATTTAGACTTTTGTGAGAAAGTTTCTAACCATACAAGAATTTGTTATTAATACAAATGATTGAAGATTAATGTTCATTTCGAAATTCAAGTTTGCGATTTTGTAGAATAGCAAAGATATTAAAACTTTTCCATTTAACGACTAGTGTTTTTTTTTTAAACATGAGCATACTGTTTAGAGGTTTTACTAGAGTCCTTCGTTCATACAATTTTGTGTGTAAAATCGCATATTTTGTGGGCTATGTGATATTTTAAATATCTCTTTTAAGAATGCTTTTTAAATTTAATCAATATTCCTCGCAAAATAGCTTTTGGTTCATAGATGTAGGCTAATTTGGAATAAACGTAATTCTGATTAATTATTTAATTGAATTAATAAAAACTGGGAGTAATCATAACTACAGCCTCATCTAAAGTGATGGAATTGATCGAAATATTAAAGCATCGGATTAAATATATTCCTGTTTTCAGATCTGTCTCTTTCTGTTCTTAGTTCGACCCGCAATTGAGTCGATATTGTATGTACAAGTAATGATGAGTAATAAATCAGAAATGATTGATTCGATTATATGTAAAAAATTAGCTTTCTACCACGACAAATTGCCCTGTTTTTACTTTTTTGCTTCGTGTTGTTTTACCTTTATCTTCTGATCATTTTAATGGTTTACATCGCTATTCTGGGAGTCTTTTGAATGTTAAAAGAAATAATTGAAATAAGAAAGAAGTGTAGGGAGGTCTGTAAGTTGGTTTTATTGATTTGTAACATTGGCACAAGACCACACATTTAGTGGCGAGAGGAAAGTTGTGTAATATCGACCTCAGTACTAGAATGATTTTATTGAGCCTAGGAGGACGAAAAGCAAAGTTAATCTTAATGGAATTTGAACTTAGAACCTAAAAAAAGCTGTAAATAGATACCACAAAGCATTTTGTACTAGTTTTCGTCAGGCCACTGAAAGTTTGGTTCTCAGATTGCAAGTAACCACATTCCTAACAAAGTTTGTTAATAACTTCCAGGTTTTCTAACCTACGCTCAGGGCCTTGTGGGTCTAAATACAAAGAGATTTATAAAATCTGATGATGACACTGCGATAGATATCTCCTAATATAATAACGAGTGGTGTTTTTACATATTTGTGTGTAAATATATATATATATATATATATTATATATATATATATATATTATATATATATATATATATATATATACTTTATGGAGATGTAAATAAACCAACGCCAGTTGTCAAGCAGTGATGAGACACAAACAAAGATAGGCGAAGTTTCGGTTGTAGTAGCACAGATTTCCGTCGATTTCCGTAAAAAACTTTTATTTTTTTACATAAGTAATGAGAGCGAAAGAGACTAAGAGGAAGCGATTTTACGACGAGAAGGTTTCACTTTGAAGTCGGCCTGTGTGTGTTTGATGGGGTGTGGGAGACAGACAGTATGTTGTGTAAGTGAAGTGCTTCTGTTAGTGTGTGCGAAGAGACAGAGAGAGTAATGTGTGAAAGAGAGAGATAACTGATTTTTTACTCGGTGTATGTGTATATGTATATATGCATGTATGTGTATATGTATGTATGCATGTATCTATGTATGTGTGTGTGTGTAAGTATGTGTGTGTGTATGTATGTATGTATGGCCGATTCATCGTAATTTTTTACTCGGTGTATGTTTATATGTATGTATGCATGTATGTGTGTGGTGTATGTATCTATGTGTGTGTGGTGTGTGTGTATGTGTGTGTGGTATGTATGTGTTGTGTGTGTATGTATGTATGATGGCCGATTCATCGTAATTTTTTACTCGGTGTATGTGTATATGTATGTCTGCATGTATGTGTGTGTGGTATGTATGTGTGTGTGTGTGTATGTATGTATGTATGGCCGATTCATCGTAATTTTTTACTCGGTGTATGTGTATATGTATGTCTGCATGTATGTGTGTGTGTGTATGTATCTATGTGTGTGTGTGTGTGTATGTATGTATGTATGTGTGTGTGTGTATGTATCTATGTATGTGTGTGTGTGTATGTATGTATGTATGTACTCGGTGTATGTGTATATGTATGTCTGTCTCTTCGCACACACTAACAGAAGCACTTCACTTACACAACATACTGTCTGTCTCCCACACCCCATCAAACACACACAGGCCGACTTCAAAGTGAAACCTTCTCGTCGTAAAATCGCTTCCTCTTAGTCCCTTTCGCTCTCATTACTTATGTAAAAAAATAAAAGTTTTTTACGGAAATCGACGGAAATCTGTGCTACTACAACCGAAACTATGCCCAAAGGTACACATACATTTACATATATATACATACAGCTACTGGGAAAGGTTGAAACAGCTAAGACTCTACTCCCTGGAGAGAAGACGGGAGAGGTATGCAGTAATATATGTCTGGAAGATCCTGGAAGGAATTGTGCCAAATTTTGGCATTGTAAGCTACACCAATGCTAGAACGGGACGACACTGCATAGTGCCAAAGATCCCAGCAATGCCATCACGCTTCAGGACCAGCTTCTGCAACAGCCTGGGTTTCAAGGGCCCACAGCTTTTTAATATTCTCCCAAAGAGTCTGAGGAACTTGCAAAAAGTAAATCAAAACTGGACATCTTCCTGTCAAGAGTCCCAGATGGACCTACCTCACGGCAAGAGGTGCAAATGAGAGTAGCTGTATCAAACTCCATTCTTCACCAAGTGCCACATATTAGACGAGGTTCGTCGCAATAACAGTATAGCACAAAACGGCGGTGCATCAGCATGGCCGCAGCTCCGAGCTGAAACTAGAAAAAAAAAATTTTTTTTTAAAATATATATATATATTTGTATGCATGTATGTATATGTATGTAGATGTATATATGTATAAACATATAAGTATATATGTGTGTGTGTATGTATAAATATATGTATGCATTATACATGTGTGTACACATTACATATACATCTATATATATATACATACATATATACATATATAAACATATAAATCTATATATATACATGTATTTATACATCTATATACATACATATGTGCAGATGTATACATATATATATAAATATAATATAATATAAATAATATATGTATATGCATATGTACATACATATATGTACATCCCTACATATATGTGTATTTATACATGCATATATGGGTACAGGACATCAAAAAACATGAACAAAACGAGAACATAAAAAACCAAAACATGGAAAATTAACTTTTTTTCAAACAACGAAAGAAACAAATAGCGAAACGAGACAGGCAACATAAAGAACAATCACTTCATCAGTTGTCCCCTGTTTTATCTACTCAGTGTTTCGAACGTTGGGACAAGACACAACTTTGTTAAAACAGTCATTCCTGCAAAGCAAATTAAATAAAATTTAGAATTTTGTGGAGGGTTAAAGTGGTAACAAAAACAGGACAGTAAGAACAAAACAATAAAAATAAATGGTAGGGGTTATTAAGCCATGACGAAGTATATAGATGTGTATATATATATATATATAATATATATATATATATATATATATATATATATATATATATATATATATATATACATATACACATGCATACATATATTTTTCTCACTCCCTAACCCTCAGTCAGGTCTATTACTCTCACTACTTCTCCTTCACCATCCCATTTCCATTGCACACATACACACATGTATATATATACATCTATACATATATATCTATATATATACAGATGTGCAGATGTATATAGATATATACATAATATAAATGTATATATATATATGTATGCATGCATGTATGTATGTATATATGTATGCATGTATACATGTGAGATATATATGTGAGATAATAGTTTCACTTTAATAGTTTCAGTATTAATAGTGAAACTATTAAACTCAAAGTATCTCACATCACAATAGAGATGTTATTGTTTCACTTTTAACATGTAATACTGAAATAGTGTAAGAGATAAGAGACTGCTCTGGGCTGGCATTCGGTTAAGTAAGGCATGTGTAAAATTTGAATAAAATCAATTGTGTAGTTCTCGAGTTTTAGGGATTCACGCATACAGACAGACATACACACACATTCTCATCTTTAGATAGATAGATAAATAGATAGATAGATAGACAGACAGACAGACAGACAGACAGACAGACAGGTAGATAAATAGATAGATAGATAGATAGATAGATAGATAGATAGATAGATAGATAGATAGAAGACATATTTGTCCAAAATCACACAAAGTAGTATAAGTGAAGGGAGAGGAGAGAAAATACGAACTCAGTGAAGGAGAAGTAGTGAGAGTAATAGACCTGACTGAGGGTTAGGGAGTGAGAAAAAGTAATAGCAATGAGAGAGAGGAAGTGGCAAAGAGCACGTTGTGTATCTTCTGTTTTTCTCCATCACAACATATGAATGAGAAAGGAATGGGTGATAGGTGAATAACAAAGGAAGGGGTGAAAAAATAAAAATCAGCATTTCATCTCTGTGTGAGTATGTGTCTGTGTGTGTGCAATAGAAATGGGATGGTAAACGTTCAACACTGAAAAGTAAAATCAAACAGCATTTCAACTCTGTGTGTGTGTACAAGGGAAGGAGGTGAATGTTTGTATCTGTGATTATTATGTTAGCTTACTTTGTATCTTATTTATGTATAAAATACTGCAATTAGCCGTCATTTTTGATAGCACGGGGTCAGCTAGTTATTAATATAATTGTTATTTATGTCCCAGTTTCTCAAACTATGTCACACAATATCCTGGAGGTGGAGCTTACATGTTATTTGAGAACTGCGGAGACTTCCATGGTGAATACTAATATGTATTTGCTTTCTTTATTAGAATGTTTTATCCACAAGAAAACATTTCGGTTAATTTTGACATTATTACCCAGAAACAATCAAAAAGAAAATAGTGCAGTGGGTGTGAAAAATGGTGTAGAAAACGGATCTGAAAGCAAAAATGTGCAGAGAGCAATGGGGGGGGGGGAGGCCTTCAGAAAATTCACAGGATCTGATGTTTTTCCTTCATCACTTTTAGTAAAATAGGTTTTTCCTAATGAAATTTTATATAAATACCTTTCAAACAGTATAGATTATGATTATAAAGAAATTTGTGGTGAAAATCTTTTCTGAGGAGATGGGGATAGGACTTTGGAAAATTCACAAGATCCGATGTTTCCTATGTGGGTGTGAAGTAGAAAGATAACCATTTTCCTCAAAGTTATGAGGGAAAAAACTTGGATCTTGTGAATTTTCCAAAGTCCTCTCCCCACCCTCTCAGAAAAGATTTTCACCACAAATTTCTTTATAATTGTAATTTGAAAGGAATTTATATAAAATTTCATTAAAAAAAAAAACATTTTCCTAGATGTTATGAGGGAAAAACATTGGATCTTGTGAATTTTCCAAAGCCCCCCCCCCCCACTCCCCATTGCTCTCTGCACATTTTTGCTTTCAGATTCGTTTTCTACACTTTTTTTTTCAATTTCGTTTTCTGCACCTTTTTTTTTTTGTATTTCGTTTCCAGGTAATAATGTCAACATTAACCAACTTTTTTATAAGTGGTTAAATTTGTTAAAAATACTAAGCATAAAAATAATGCCAAAGTGATAATTCCTATGCAACCCAGATTCAATAACATGAATCAGAAACTGAGCTGAACAGGAAAAAGGAAGTACAACAAATTTATTTTGCAATATGGAATTCCTTTTTTTCTTATGCATGAAGAGCACTGCTTAGTCTGTAGAATTTGTAATAGATATATGCCAAATGACAGGATGAAGCCTGTCAAATTAAAAGACATGTTTCTTATGTAAAAAAAACCTTGAAATAAATCACAGGAAGACTTTTTCTATAAATGATTCTATCTGCCTTTAGCCTGGTAATTTTGAATGGTTTCCCAGTTCTTATAATTAAGTTTGGGGTTTCTGAAGATTACTTTTAAGTATTTTCCTCGAACAAGTGTGTTTTCAAAAAAAAAAGAATTTGCTAAGGTTTTAGTATTCTTTCAAAATAAAAAAAAAAAAGCGAGGCCAAGATTTGCTTGTGTAACATGTCTGCAGCTTGAATATTTGTGTAGTTGTGGCAGGTGGAATAACCAAAATTATTTACAGAAAAACCTATGCAGCTGAAATAAGAAAAAATCCCATCATCAAATGATATTTAACTTTAGCCTGAATTATTTGATTTTAAAAATGGAATACAAAAGTATTTCAGAAATTCCCTATAACAAACTTGAACAACAGGATGACCACAGAAGCTGAATTTTCTGTTTCGACACATATTTTTCCATTTTATTTTTTTGTCTTTTTCTCAATGGCCTTCAAAATGATGAGGAGTGGAAAGTTTCCATGAAACGATTTTTTGAAAATTCATGATTTTTTTTCAACACCCTTCCTGCCATCCATACAAATTTAGGCCAATTTTTTGGCACTACACAAAACGGTAAGAAAAGCCTTTTCGGTATTAAAAAAAAAAGAAAGAAAATAAAGATAGAAATAAAGACAGAAAATAAAGTTATCACCCATTCATACACGGAATAGCCATTAATTCACAGGTCTATGCGATAATAAAGAACCAAATTTTCACTTGTAGAAATGTGATGCTTGTCAAAATATTGAGTTTTGGGATGACTAGTAAACTATAAAAGAAGGAAATAAATAATGTTGCTTTTAAGAGAAAATAACTAGTCTTGCATAATTCTTTGATAAGGAGAATTGACTTTGCAAATTATGCTAGTTGAGAGGCAAATTCGATATCTCTGCAAGCTGAGAACACAAACATTTTCACTTTGAAAGGTTAAATTGAAGCATTCATGAAAAATAAATAATAAACCCATGTAGAACAAAATAACGAATTTGAAATGTTTTCATAAACTTATTTTTATCTGTGAAAATAATTTAATTAAAATAAATCATAATTAAGCATTTTGACGTAAGGAAGAACAGTTCTCAAAATAATTTCTACTGCAGATAATTATAAATTAAATTGTATCCAAAGTTTTTTCATTGTAGCAATGGAACAGGTGAAATATCTTTTCTTGAAGCCTCAAGAAAAATTTGCAGTGCTGTCATGAGATTCAAGTCAGAAGCTTCTATTGGGTCATCCCATAAATAATGCAGTTTTCTCAATTGCATGAACTAAAAGTTGGAGCGGGGATAAACTACCTGCATCAACTTGCTATAAAAGCAGGTAGTAATTTTACCTTGTCCTTATTCTTAGTGCAAGTTTTGAAGTTATTTTTTCAAAGCAATAATGGAAGCGACAAAGGACTATATTCAGCATATTTGGTTTTATGAGTTCAATAAAGGCAACAAAGCAACAGAAAGTGCAGGGAATATTAATGCAGTATATGGGGATTGGACAATAAGCCAGTGTCAACGGCAGTTCCAAATATTCCAAGCTGGTAAGTACAGCCTAGAAGACGAGTCTTGTCCTGGAAGATCTGTAGAGCTCAACAAGGACATCATACAAACCCTAGTGGAAAAAAATCCCATTATAACTGTTGAGGAACTAGCAGAGAAGCTTGGATTGGTCATTCAACCATTCATCAACACCTACATGCTCCTGGAAAAGTCAGCAAATTGCATCATTGGGTTCCTCACAAACTTTCCGAGTCTAATTGCACACAGAGAGTGAATGTTTGCTCTTCTTTACTGTCATGTCTCACAAGTGAACCGGTTTTGGACTGAATAGTGACTGGTGATGAGGAATGGATTCTCTATAAAAATGTCAAGCACTGAAGACAGTGAGCAGGGAAAGGAGAAACGCTAGCACCCTAGGCTAAAGATGGTCTTCACCCTCGTAAGGTGTTGTCTGTTTGGTGGGATATGAAAGGTTTAGTCCACTTTGAACTTTTAAACCCAAACCAAATGATATCAAAGGAGATCTACTGCAAGCAGCTTGAGTGGCCTAAATCAGTACTAGAAGAAACAGCCATCTTTGGTTTCAAGATAAAAAATATATTATGTAAATATCCACAGTAAGATGGGTGTAATTGTTTGTTCTGGCACAACACATCAAAGTGTGAATTGATATTTGTCAGTGATGTTCTTAAATGAATTTCTATTGCTTTTATTGGTGTTCTTCCATCAGGATAATGCTCAGTCACATACAGCAAGGATGACATTCCAAAGGCTGGAGCAGTTTAAATGGGGAACAATGCCCCACCCACCACATTCACCAGACATTGCCCCATCTGATTATCATTTATTCTGCAGTTTTCAAAATCATTTGGATGGAAAAAATATGAATCCTGTAGACATGGTCAGAACAGAACTGGAGGAGTATTTTTCATCATTGGCAAATGAATTTTGGAAGAGTGGCCTTGCAAGTCTACCTGATAGATGGAAGAGCATTGAAAAATAAAAGAAGTATAAAAAACCAAATTATTTATGGGATGAACCAATATATTCATTAACAAACTTAAGTACTTTCTGGCTGAATATGGAATCAATTTCCAATACTATCTGAATTAGCAATGGCAACTCTTCTGTCTTTTCTCTTTGTTTATCTATGTGAATTTACCTTTTCCACTTTAATGGCAGTGAAGACAAAATACTATACACCAATAAAAGCAATAGAAATTCCCTTAAGAACATCACTGACAAATATTAATTCACACTTTGATGTATTGTGCCAAAACAAACAATTACACCCATTCTACTGTGGATATTTACATAATATATTTTTCTGCCAAGGGTAAAGTTTTGTGTGGCTTTATGTTCTGTTTATATTGTATGGCCTTATCTTGTATCTATATTATCTATTGTTGTATCTCTATTGTCTATATTGTTTTGCCTTGTACTTGTATTGTATATTCTGAGATTTTATTAAAAATATATGTTAGCAATAGAGGCAGTATTAATACCAAGAGGTTAAATTTATCCCCACTTAAACGTAGATGTTCTATTAGAACAAACTATACTGCAATAGATACCATGAGAGAAACCCTCATATTAGCTTTTGGTGCAACATGCGCTGTTGCTTGTATAATTAGTGGGGAGATAAAATCCCTGCGATCTCCAACACTGAGCCTACCAGATCATGTGATTTTGACTTTCCTTGGTCTTGTCAATGATGGCCACTCAACTGCTAGAGATAGCAGCAACTCAACTCCTTGCCAGCAATATATGGAAAAACAGTGCCAGAACAGATGCTGGTGAGCTTGTTAAAAAATATATATTAGTGACAGAGGTCGTATATGAAAGTTTCTCTCATGATATCTACCACAATATAGTTTGTTCTAGCAAAGCATCCATACTTAAGTGGGGATAAATATTACATCTCAGTACTAATGCTCCCTCTGCCAATAACATATATATTTTTAACAAATTCTCTGGCTAATTATGATACCAGCACCTGTTCTGGCACTGTTTTCCTATATATTGCTGGCAGGCAGATGAGTTACTGCTACTTCTAGCAATCAAACAGTCATCAATAACAAGACCAAGGTAAGTTGAAAATATGTGATCTGGTGGCCTCAGCACTGGAGATAGCAGAGATTTATCTCTCTGCTAATGATATAAAAAAAAAGTGTGTAGCAGAGCTATATATTACATTAGTAATATGTGAGTGAACCTTCACAGTAGACGAATATGTCAATGAGGCATCTAGCCTGGCTTTGATACAGTAGCCTGGTTCTGAGCTACACTGTAGAAACAGCTTAGTTCCTGCCTGGCTTTGGTCAAAGACAAATGTCTCCTCTGCAGCTCCATGTGCAATCTCCCAAAATCCAGTATAAGAGTTTCTCTATGGCATTATAGTTTGTTCTAACAGGACATACACATTCAAGTGGGGACAAATATTGTGAGTTTTAGTTTGTTATTAGAAATATTTCGTTCATTATAATCTCATGTAAATGTGTATGATCAAGTGGTTAGAATGTTTAACTTACGCTCATAATGTCATAAGTTCATTTCCCAGGTCAGGAGATGCATTAGACCATGAGCAATGCACTTTATTTCCTGTTGCTCATGTCTACTCAAATGTAAATGAGTACCAGCTGGGTATTGCTGCACTCTCTCTCTCTCTCTCTCTCTCTCTCTCTCTCTCACTCACTCTCAGGAAAAACTGATGTTCTGTATTAATAAACATAGCTGTGGGCTAAGAAGTATGTGATTTCATGTTCAATCCCACTGTGTGGCATCTTAGGCAAATATCTTCTGCCATAGTCTTGGGTCAACCAAAGTTTTGTGAGTAAAATCTGATTACTGGAAACTGTTTCTGTTCTTTTGATTTGTTGCCTGGTTTAACACCACCATCTGACTCTTGGGTACCTTTGGCTAAGTCCACTCTGTTGCAAGTATTGGAGCTAAGTCTCTGGTCAAGGAAAGGCATTATCCATTCCTTCAACCAATCTTGGAGACTCTTGAAAGAATATTAGAGACTGCCTTTCTCCCTTTGACTAAACTATCAGAAAATACATAAATATATGAATGAATGAATAAATAAATATATAAAGATAGCAAAAATAAATTGAATATTTTGCTGTGAGAAAGATGAGAAGCTTAATGCTTTGTGTATGATATTTCTTTCTAACAAATATATTTCTCTCCAACCTGTTTTTATCAGTCCTATCTTTTGTGAAAGCAGAAACATAACCAAGAGAGTGAAAAAAAAAAAAATTAAGAATGAACACATGTAATACATTAAAAAAATTTTCCACAACTGGCACAGAAAACAAGTTCTATAAAAAGTATTTTTATTAACCTTTTACAAGTACAATGTTTCCAGTGCTTTACAAAATATTCAAAGGATATCTAAAACATATTTTTTTTGTCATGGGTTATGGAGTGGTGATGAGGGAAAACAGAAGTTGTTCATACAGCTTTAGACTTCATTTTCACTGTTAAGAAAGTTTTTTCATGTAGAGTGGATACATTTTGGAAGAAATTAATAAAGTAAGAATCATTGGATATATATATATATATATATATAAATTAAATATAGAGATATTCTATTAACAGTCAATAATTTATTTATATTACAATATTACATTAAATATTATGAATATAATATATAACATAATATTATATAAATAATTATAAAAACCATAAAAGGCCAACAAATTGTTTCAACTTATATATATTTTTTCTGATATACATAATCACAGTTCCATTATATATAAGTCACTTCAGATTCCATTGGTTCAGAAAGACAAAATTCCGTCCTGAAGGATGGCTGGATTCAGACGGAATTTTGTCTTTTTGAACCAATGGACCTGAAGTAACATATATATAATGGAACTGTGATTATGTATTGAGTTGGCAACTAAGTTCCTGCCGTTTTTTTTTATTTAATTTTTTAAAAGGTTTAATAAAAATTAGTAAATAATTAATCAATAATATATTCACCTTTGTTGTTTACAACTTCTTCCCAACGTTCAACAAGATTTTCAATACCTCGTTGGTAGAAATCACCCGATTTCGACTCGAAAAATTGATCCAACCAAGCTCTCAATTTTGCATCAGTATTGAATCAAACACCGCGTATAGCATTTGAAAGAGATCGAAAAAGGTGGAAATCCATTGGTGCCAAATCAGGAGAGTATGGCGGGTGTGGCAGCACTTCTCAGCCATGCGTTTGAATGGCTTCCTTGGTGATATTGTCGATATGAGGGCGGGCGTTGTCATGCAGCAGAAGAATTCCATGCTGCTGATTGGGTCTTTTCTCTTGAATAGTCGTATTGAGTTGTTCCATCTGTTGAACATAGAGTTCCGCGTTGACCGTTTGATTCTGTTCAAGCAATTCGTAATGGATAATCCCTTCCCAGTCCCACCATACGCACAACATCGTTTTACGCGGATGAAGATCTTGTTTCACGCGCGGTGTCGCTTGTTTACCGGGGCTAAGCCATTCCTTACGCTGCTTCATATTGATGTACAGGCACCATTTTTTTTGCCAGTAATGATTTGGTAAAGAAATCGTTGCTCATGTTCATGAGTTGAGCGGTGACGAGCAAGCAAACCAGCGGAGATTGTGGCTCGTTGATTTTTGTTTTTGTCACTTAAAGCATGCAGATCCCAAGCTCCATACTTCTGAACCTTTTCCATCGAGTGAAGATGCTTCTCTATAGCAGTGTGGGAGAATTCCATTTTCTCTGCCAGTTCCCTTGTCGTTTGACGAGAATTTTTGTGCAAAGGTTGGTTTAATCACTCTTCATCGAACTCAACGGGATGGCCAGAATGAGGTGCATCTTTGAGGTCAAAATTTCCATTTTTGAACTTGGCATACCAATCACGAGTGGTTCTTTCAGCTATGACACCCTCTCCATACACAGCACAAATGTCGCGAGCAGCTTTTGCGGCCTTAGAACCTTGATTAAAAGCAAAAAGAAGGAGGTGTCAAAAATGCTTGTTTTTCTTAACTTGACATGCCATTTTAATGATCTGAAAATAAACAAAAATTAACTAAAATTAACTAGAAAAAAATCAAAATAGATTCCAAAATGATTCAAAAATAGAATTCTCGAAAAAAACAGATTCCAAAATTTAAAAACGCAATAAATTCCAAAATTAAGAAAAAAAAACAGCAGGAACTTAGTTGCCGACCCAATATATCAGAAAAAGTATAAATAAGTCAAAACAATTTGTTGGCCTTTGACAGTTTTTATAATTATTTATATAATATTATGTTATATATTATATTCATAGTATTTAATGTAATATTGTAATATAAATAAATTATTGACTGTTAATAGAATATCTCTATTTATAATTTATCTTTATTATTGAATTATACCAACATTTATATGATATTCAATGGAAGTAACAGTGAATTGGATGATTGAAGGTTTGATATACCCCTTTGAAGGATTTCTTTTCTTTGGTATGTTACTATATATATATATATATATATATATATATATATATATAATGTAATATAATAGCCATTGTGATATTGAATATATTTGATGTTACAATAAAGAAACACATAAATCTATGTACATCTGTATCAGTATTAAAATAGTAAACTTACAATAACTAAATTATATACTAAATAGCAACCAATCTCAAAGTCTATACATCAGTTTTCCATAGTTACTACTATAATAAAAAGAAAAGTGAAAGCTTTATTTCAATTTTCTCTAAAACAAAACACGATCGAATTTAATTTAATAAATAATATAACTATGAGTGTAATACATTATTTCATAATTCAAAAGTTAATAAAAACACTACATATCCATTAATATATATTTCCCTTACAAGCTTTAATGTAAACTTACCATATATATATATGTATGTGCATGTGTAGACACCATAAACAAACATACCAGCCACACAAATATACCTATATATAGTCTCACTTGTATACTCTGCCTTGCTTGTATTTAAACCAACAATGGTTTATGGCTAGTGTAACTAGTAGTATTCCTGATGATTTGGAATAAGCATTACTTAACTAATTCAATTTAAATTAATTTTTCATCAATCATGTATCTTAATTCCAAAATCATAGCTTTAATTATACTTATTCCTGATGAAACAGCTGTTGAAAGTAATCAAATTATGATATATCTATGAAATTTATGCTCCTCTGCATTTTATTTTAAATATGTGTTGTTGTTGTTATGCATAGTTTTAGCCAATTATGACTATGTATGCAAGCTTCTTCCACTGTTTATTATAGTGGATATATAGTTTTTGATGTTTTATGCATCATCTCTTCTCATGGATATATATATATATATATATATATATATATATATATATATATTATATATATATATATATATATATATATATATATATGTATATATATATATATAATATATATATATACTGATGATAGTACATGTATGAGTGTATTACCCTGAAAGGCTCTGAAATGGTGCATCCTCAAGAAAAATGGATTTGTTTCGAAATCTGCATCCCAAGGCAAAGATTTTTGGTAAATAGTCAAAAAATATAATTTGTTATGAGAAGTAACTTAACTTTTAGATCACTAAATCTCTTCTCTATCTGTTATACCTGTCTACCTGCCTCTCTCTCTCTGTCTTTTATGCTTTCCTGCTCCTGTTATATAAATTTACTACACTCTCTCTTTTTCTTTGTATATGTATCTCTCCCAAGTATGCTGCTTTTTCCTCTCTCTTTTGATATGACATGTAATTGCTTTCATTTTGTTTAGAACTTCATTGCTGTAATGTATTTGCTTTTATTTTGTGATAAGCAGCTATCACACAGAAAATGCTTCCAAATCCTGATGGGGTAAAAATGATCAAACTTTAAACATTTGTAGCATTTTCTAGAATATGTGAATCACAAAATCAGATTCAACATAAAAATGACGTCAATGTATTAAATTTTAAATTTTGACTTGATTTTAAAATTTAAAATCTGTGATAACAACAGAAATATCCCCTCTCTCTATTTGTCTCTCTAAAAACAAAAATGAAATAAAAGCATTCTATTGTGAAAATTATCTGACAATGATGGGCTACTCAGCTAGCATTAATATATATATATCATCATCATCATCGTCGTTTAACGTCCACTTTCCATGCTGGCATGGGTTAGATGGTTTGACTGAGGGGTGGCGAGCCAGAAGGCTGCACCAGAGTTTCTAAAGCTGGATGCCCTTCCTAATGCCAAGGACTCTGAGAGTGTAGTGGGTACTTTTTACATGCCACCGGCATGAGGGCCAGTCAAGTGGTACTGGCATCAACCTCACTCAAATAGTGCTTTTTACATGCCACCAGCACAGGAGCAAGTCAGGCAACACTGGCAATGATCATGCTCGAATGTCACTTTTTATGTGCATGGATATATATATATATATATATATATATAGTACACATACACACACACACATACATGTTCATATACTATCAATAGTAATGCTATATTGTCCCTATGTTATATCATCATGGTCGTGATTATAATTTCTTCATGTTCCATAATAATTGAAAGTCCAAATAAATTTGTTTGTATTCAAATATATCATCATTAATTTTGTTTAATAGATTTCTTTTTCTGTCTTGCAAGTTACTTGGCAACCTCCCTAGAGCTAGGAGCATGAAAGAGGCACCCAACACACACTGTGATGTGGTTGCCATTAGGTAGAAAATCCAGCCTTAGAAACCATGCTAACGCTGGAGCTTGGCACAGCCCTGTGACTCACTGGGTCCTGTGAAATTGTCCAATCCATACCAGTACGGAAAACAGATGTTATGATAATGATGATGATTTCCATCTAACATTACAAACTGAAGTGCTTTATATGTTCTGAAATGATATTCCTATCTATTTCCTTAATAAAGTTTGGTTGGATTTTTAATTCTTACTAGAACCTTAGATTTTGTATTAAATATGAACTCTGCAAGATAGGTCATGTGTCTATACATATCTAAGTACATGCATGCATACATAAAAACATAAAAACATACATACATACTTTTTTTGGTAAGATTTATTTAAGTTCTTCATCATCATCATCATCATCATCATCGTTTAAGCGTCTGTTTTCCATGCTAGCATGGGTTGGACGGTTCTACTGGGGTCTGTGAAGCCAGAAGGCTTCATCAGGCCCAGTCAAATCTGGCAGTGTTTCTATGGCTGGATGCCCTTCCTAACGCCAACCACTCTGTAAGTGTAGTGGGTGCTTTTTACGTGCCACCCGCACTGGTGCCAGACAGAGCTGGCAAACGGCCACGAACGGATGGTACTTTTTATGTGCCACCGGCACGAGGGCCAGGCGAGGCTGGCAACGGACACGAAACGGGGCGGTGCTGGCAACGGTCGCGAAACGGAAAGTTCTCTTACATGCCACCGGCACTGGTAACACATCTGCAATTTCCATTGATCGATTTCCATTGATCGATTTCGATTCTGATCCTCACTTGCCTCAACGGGTCTTCACAAGTAGAGTTTCGACATGCCACCGGCACTGGTAACACATCCGCAATTTCCATTGATCGATTTCGATTCTGATCCTCACTTGCCTCAACACGTCTTCACAAGTAGAGTTTTGTGTCCCAAGAAGGGAAGGTATGCATACGTAGGCTGGCTCCATCCCATGTAGAAGGCCACGGGTTATGGACTCACTTGTCCTGCCGGGTCTTCTCGCGCACAGCACACTTCCAGAGGTTTCGGTCTCTAGTCATTTCCTCAGTGAGACCTAAAGTTCGAAGGTCGTGCTTCACCACCTCGTCCCAGGTTTTCCTGGGTCTGCCTCTTCCACAGGTTCCCTCAACCGCTAGGGTGTGGCACTTTTTCACACAACTATCTTCATCCATTCTCGCCACATTGAGTTGAAACTGATTGCGAACAAAGTGACAGAACTTTTTAAGTTATTGCAATTCCTAGGATTTGTAAATATGTTATTGATTAAATGTGTGCATATATGTAAGTGTACACACCTGGACTTATGTTCTATGTGAATATGTCTCTTCAGTACTTAGGTGTGTGTGTGTGTGTGTGTGTGTGTGTGTGTGTGTGTATGTGTGTGTGCACGTGTGTGTGTGTGAGTGCGTGCATGTGTGTGTGTATGTGAATGAGTGTGTGTGTGTGTGTGTGTGTGTACTTGATTGCTTTTTACATATGTGTCTTTGTAAACACACACACCTATAGGTGTGCACACAGTTATTTAAAGAACCTCAGATGAAGACTCTTTGGAATGTCTTATAAATTTCTCACTGTGCTCCTAACAGATTGGATTTGAAGAATGCACCTCAGTTTCTTTTATATTTTCTGCGAAGATCCTATTATTTCTAGGTTTATTTGCAAGTCTTTGTGTGTGTGTGGTGTGTGTGTGTATGTGTGAATTAATTATATATTATCTATGCATATGTATTTCTGATTTATCATCACAAGAACAGCAGAATTGATTATCACTATTACTATCACCATCATAAACATCATCATCATAAACATCATCATTATAAACATCATCATCATTATCATCATAAGGAATCAACTGTTCTTAGCAGCTAAAAAGCCATTCAAATGCTATCTATGGTTAACTATGGATGTGTACATGGTGGTGTCCTTACAGTGTTTTTTACACTATGGTAGGTTCATGAGCAAAGCAGTGAATTAGGGCCTTGCATGAATTTCCCTTACGCCTAACTTTTCTCTCAATACATTTGCTCTCTGTCACACATGTACACTGACATTGCACACCCAGCAGAACATACTAGTTGCATTCCTCTCTAGTCATCACATGTCCTCTGTATTCAGGGCCCATGTCTCACTACCATGTAGCATTGCTATTCATATACATACATCATACAATCTTCCTTTTACTCAATGAGTGACCTTTAGTTGCCAACAGAGGTAAAAGCTCTCTGAATTTCGCTAACCTATTCTTATTCTGATTATACATTCTCCTCACTGCCAATTAGGTCCCCAGGAAGCAGAAATTATTCACTACTTCTAAAGAGCCTCTGAGATATTTGAGAAAAAGGATTTTCCAAGTATCTATAGTTTTTATGGCTCCTGTACATCTTCCACATACAAACACTACTTTCTCTGATAACCTTCCTATTATTTCATATTGCACCTCTTATGTGACCATAGCTTGCACTGGGTACATCATATGGAATTCCTATCTACACCTTTCTTTCATATTGAACAGGGCCAGCTATCTGATGGTGGAAGGGTCCTAGCCATTTTCTTGCTTACTAGAACCTTAGTCTTTACTAAGTTAACCTTAATCCTTTTGATTCCAGGTTTTGCTTCCACTTCATATTGCAGGATCTGCTATGAGAGCCAGATCATCAGCATCTAGCAGTTTTCAGTGGCAGCCAGTTTTGAATTCTCAGGAGGACAATGATGATTAGGAGGGGACTAAGAACTGAACCCTGGTGGACACCTACCTGCACACTAAATTCATCACTATACTATGGTTAACTCTCACCTTACCTACAGAACCTCTGTACATAGTTTCAACATCTTTCACAAGCCACTTATCTATCCCTAGCTTCTGCAGAGCCCACCATATCACACAGCAGGGTACTTTGTCAAAAGCTTTCTTCAAGTCAACAAACACCAGCTACAATGGATGGTTTATTCTAAGCTGAATACTTCTCCTGGAGTTGTCTGACTATAAAGAAAGTATGAGTAATGCATCATCCCAGCACAAAGCCAAGATGGATGTTATCTAATCTAATTCCGTTCCTAATTAATTGGGTTATAACTCTTATATAAAGTAATTTGATGCCTCTCTAATTACTTCTATCTAAGGCATCTCCCTTACCCTTGTAGCAGCTGTCTATAATACTCCTACACCAGTTATTAGGGATGATATCTTCCTAAATAACCTGATTAACTTTTTGGGTAACTTGACTGTATCCTACTCTGCCAGATATTTTAAGCATCTGAGCAGTGACTCCTGATAGATCAGGAGCTTTCCATGTCTTCATATCCTTAATTGCCTTATCTATCGCACTGCTCTCAACAAAAATAGCCAGTGCTTCTGTTGGTTCACATATGAGACATTCTCTTTCTCTCGTTCATTCTCCACAAAAGCCTTTCATAGTAATACTTCCATACCTCTTTCTTCCCAGAGTCACTAAGTGCAAGCATATCATTATCCACCCATACACACTTCTCTCCCACAGCGTCTCAATTCTCTTTGACACATTGTCTAGCAATCCTGAACACCTCAAGTCACTGATCTTCACTCTTTAAGACATTAGCAAACCTTTTTCTTTCTGCTTCTGCTCTTGCTACATAAACCTACCTACTAGCTTCCCTTTTGACTACCTGATACAGCTCTTTGCTGCCTCCATCTTCCCAATTTTTCCAAGCCTGTCTCTTTGGCCCAGTCTACCTCACTATTCCACCTTCAAATCACTCTCTGTCTGGCAAAGACTGTGCACCAGCCACAGATTTGGTCTGCCACCTTAGAATGTGTTGTCTTGTAAGAACTTCCATTTGTCCTCTATGTTATACAACACAGCTTCTCCTCTTCTCATCAAATGCTTTACTCAGAATGTCTCTAAACCTCTGACTGTTTGATGAATCTCTGAGCTTCAATCACTTTCTTTTCCAAACCAGTTTTCATCTCTGTGTCCACCAAACTCAAAGTCTGAAGTTGCTAACCACTAATTCAGGTTCAGTATCTCCACTTTAAGTGGAAGATAAATATCATTATTATTAGTTGGTAGAAGTGTGTATGTATTATATATGTATGCGTGTGTGTTTCTGTGTTCCTTTGCCCTCAACCACTATTTGACAACCAGTGTGGGTTTGTTTACGTCTCCACAACTTAGTAGTTCACCCAAAAAGGGCCAATAGAATAGGTATCAGCCTTAAGATAAGTACTGCAGTTGGGTTGTTTGACTCTTCAAAGCAGAGCCCCAAAATGGCTACCATCCAACTGAAACAAGTAAAAGATAAAAGATATGCATTTTGTTTACACATATGTATCCATGTGTGTGTGTGTGTGTGTGTGTGTGTGTGTGTGTGGTTTGTTTCTTTTTTACTGAATATTATCTATTAAATTTATTGGATAGTTTTGGTTGTGTAATCCCTTACTATCTCTGATCTACCAAACCTATGATCAAAGGGTATACCAGTTATGATTGTATTGTCTTTTGCTGCTTTTTTTTTGTTCCTTTTGTGTTATTTATTAAATACAATTTCTCTGGGTTCATATCATCCTTTGTGTCCTGTTTTTAGGGCAGAATTGAATAATCTGAATGCAATTTGGGGGCTGTTTCGAGCAGGTCAAGTGATTACATAGAGGCTTCTTCGTAGGTTCTATTGTTGTATAAATTACTCTACTAAATTTTTTGTTCATTCATTATTAACTATTACCTTTTTTTTTGTTTTGCAGATTTTCAATTGTGGGGAAGAATAAAGTAGATCTTCTGATATTTTAAATCTGTACAGATTTTTTTAAATCAACATGCATGCTAAGTCATTTAATGAAGTTTCTCATGCATATTGATGTAGGATATACAATGTTTTTTATCTTGCATTTACATCTAAAAATTGAGATTACACAGTTGTCTGAAATGATTACTTAAACTATGTTGGATATTAAAGTACTTTTACTTTCCTAGCCTTTTTTTTTTCTTTTTTAGTTTGTTGCTGCTTTCTCATGTATCTGTTACAATGAATATATTGTAGACATATCAAGTGAAAATTAAGAGTATATATTCTTTTACTTGTTTCATACGATGGGCTTCTTTCAGTTTCTGTCTACCAAATCCACTCACACGGCTTTGGTTGGTCTGAGGCTATAGTAGAGGACACTTGCCCAAGGTGCCACGCAGTGGGACTGAACCCAGAACCATATGGTTGGTAAGCAAGCTACTTACCACACAGCCACTCCTTCGCCTATATATTTTTGTTTGACTTCTTTCTCTAAGTTGGCTATATAAACTACTGCAAATGTGCTTTTGATCAGATAACTTATTGTTACTCCATCTTACTGAGAATATAAATCTCTCTGTTTGACAAAAGGAAAACACAACAGCAAAACAGGGGAACAATATTCCAAAAGATTACAAGAGCAAAACAAACAGCAGAAGCAAACAGAAGTTGAAGGTAATTAATTTCATGCTGTAAACAGGAAGAAGCAGAAGAGAGTTCACTGTTTTAGTCTGTGGTCCTTTGTCAGGAATCTGAATGGAAAATGGGAAATAGAGAGAAAATGTAAAAGCCAGAATTTGGATTCAGCTATGAATGAAACAATGGATTGAACACAATGTTTCAAGTGGCATGGGTGCATCAAAAATAAAAGAACGTACTTGGAAGATGAGTGATCTGGAAGACCTGCCATGAATGACACCCCCAGAAATGTGGTATTGTGCATCAAAAATTCACCCACCAGGGCCAGACTGTCAATTGAGAGTTCTATTGCAGCGTTTTTGAGTTTTTGAGCGAGGAAACTATGGAGAACAGAGAATTGCATTCTTCACAACAACAATGCACCCTATCACCAAGCTCTCCTCACTTGTGAATTTCTCACCAAAAGCAACATGGTATTGTTTTTGCATCTGCCCTATTCATCAGATTTAGCACCTGCAGACTCCCACCTCTTCCTCAAGATGAAAATGCAGCTCAGAGGTTACCTTTTTGATACCATTGTTGAGATCTAGAGTGAAATGCAGAAGGTCTATGAAAAACGATTTCTAGGCTGGATTCCAAAAGTGGTAGGAGCACTGGAACTGGTCTATTACTGTACAAGGTGACTATTTTGAAGATGATGTTAAAACTTAGGTAAATGGGTTATTTCTTATTAAACATAACTAGTCTGGGAACTTTTTGATACCATGTTCTATATATATGCATATGTATTCATACATATATCTGTATGAGTATGTGTGTGTGCATGTCAGTGCGTGTGTGTATGTGTGTTAATAGCAAAATATATTGCAAAACTCAGTCGCACACACAATGTATCCTAGCAACAAAGCCACACTTGACACCAGAGCCAAACTATTTTTATATTGCAGAAGCTTGACATCAATAGTCAAAAATTTCAACACAACATTGTTCCCATGATTTCTATTTACAATAGAACAACAATGACAACCACCACTAAAATAAGTTTATTCATGAGAAAGGTCTTTCCAATAAGAATGAAACACAAAAATATTTATATTTCTGTGTGTGTGTGTGTGTGTGTGTGTGTATAGACTTATGATTTGGTCACTTAGTATTGTACTTTGTCTAACTTTAGACAAGTGCCTTGAAACTAAATTTGGTAGATGGAAAGTAAAAGATGTCCATCGTGTATGTGTGTATGTGTGTGTGTGCATGTGAGTGCGTATGTGTGTATGCGTGTGTGTTTATGCTTCTTTGTTTTCAAGATAGTTGTAAACAAGTGCCACTTTCATACAAGTGGTGTCATTCATTACCAGTCTTCCATGAAAACATGTCCAGTCATGAGGAAATATCATTTTGCTTGGAAACAGGTGAGGGTTGATGACAGAAAGGGCATCTGGCTGTAGGAAATCTGCCTCAATTTTGTCTGACCCATGCAAGCATGAAAAAGGAAATGTTAAGAGGATGATGATTGTATGTATGTATATATACATACATATATTTATATAAGGTGGAGAGGAAGTTCTGCTAGGTTCCTCACAGGCAAAGAACATATGTATAAGATTTTCTGGGCAGGGAACACTGACGGGATCGGGGGTGTGGGTTGATAAGGTAATCGAGATAGTCAGAATCTGTGATAGAATACTTAAGATTAGATTAGTGCTGCAACATGGTTTAGCAACCATCATCTCAGCCTATGCCCCTCAGCTGGGGCTACCTGATGAACAGAATGATCGATTTATGACACCCTCTTGTAGACTACCTCAACAACGAATAACAAGAACCTTCACTTTGTAGTTGGTGACTTCAATGGGCATGTTGGACAACATGCAGGGGACTTCCATGGCATACATGGAGGCTATGGTTTTGGTTCCTGCAATCCAGAGCGGAACCTGACTGCTGGAATTCTGTGATGCAAATGATCTTATGGTTTGTAATACTAACTTCAGGAAACCTGCCAGTCACCTATTCACCTACCGATCTGGTGGACACACTAGTCAAACTGATTACATCCTCACCAGGAAACGGGAAAGATGGCTACTTATAAATGCCAAAACCTTCCCAGGTGAAGAATGCACCCCACAACATAGATTAGTAGTTAGCGACTTCAGGATCAGGGCTAAATGAATGCCCAGAAGACAGCCAGCATGGAGAAGAAGGGTCTGGAAGCTTAAGGATCCTGTGAATGGACAGAGATTTAGAGACGTATTACTCAAAGCTTTTGACAAAATAGAGGGACATGTAGCATCACATGATGTGGAAGACAACTGGAGGTTTCTACAGGTCAATCTGTGGAGAGCTACTGACCAGATCAGGGGATTGTACAAAGTCCCCTTTCAACCTAAGGTAACATGGTGGTGGAACAATGTAGTTGACAGGGTTATTAGTGATGTGGGCACAAACGGGGGATCTTTTTTGTTTGGCTACCACTTTTTAATTTCTTCTATTTTTGTTCCAATTGATTTCATATTTGGTGCAATGATGTAGATTTGTATGCTAACCGTTGACATGAAATTCATTTTCACCATAAATCAATCAATAAAGAGTTAATGGCTTTTAAAGTTTGCAAATTTGGGGTGATTTTAACCATTCAAAAGCCATGAACATATAGGAGCCTGTTTCCATAGTAACAAGCCATGGTGTTACCAAGCTGTTTACCACATGCAGTATGACGGTATCATGAGATGAACTAAAAATAACAGCTACATAGGTTTTAAATCATACATGGGTTTTTTTCTTTGGTTTTTGCATTATCGTATAGAATCCCATATGTAAAATACAAATTTGCAAATATTTTCTGAAAATTCAAAAAATAAGAAAGTTACAAGGGAATATATGGCATGCATAAAGCAGAATTCCACCAATATTTTATTTGTTTACAGTTGACAACACATGCTGTCCTGCACAAAGGGACAGCTTCCAAATCCTGTTATCTGACTGTGTAAAAACTATCAAACTTTAAACCTGTGTACTTTTAAAAAATTTTTTCTGGAAAAAAGTTAATTCCCTGAGATCCAATATGGAAAATTGCATCAAAATTTTCTCTTAACTTTGAAATTTCCACAGGTGAAGCCAAACAGAAAAGATCCCAAACAAGAACACAAAGAGATATACATACAAATATGTGTGTGTGTGTGTGTGTGTGTGTGTGTGTGCATGTGCGTGTGTATGTGCGTGTGTGCGCGTGTGTGTACACACACACATACATACATACATACATATATATATGATGGGTTTCTTCCAATTTCTGTCTAGCAAATCTACTCACAAGGCTTTGGTTAGTCTGAGGCTATAGTAGAAGACACTTCCCCAAGGTGCCACACAGTGGAACCAAACCCAGAACCATGAGCTTGGGAAGCAGGCTTCTTACCATATATATATATAAGACAGCCTGCAGACTTTATGGAATGGTTGGCATTGGGAAGAGCATCTGGCCATAGGACCAAGCCAAAACAGACTGGAGCCTGATGGAGCTCTCCACCTTACCTGTCCCAGTCAAACCATCTAACCTATGCTAGCATGGAAAACAGACGTTAAATGATGATGATGATGATACATACAAGTACACACACACACACACACACACACACACACACACACCACACACCACACACACACACACACACATGTATGTGTTTGTGCATATTGATTTATCTGGTGGTTTGATTTAAACCAAAAGATAATCAATTCTAGATATTGACTGATAGACAACAGACTCCCAGGGAGAAAAAGTGGATTTCTGAATATCAGACTAAATTTGTACAAGTCCTACTATACAGAAATCAGAATCTCACATAGTTTTTAGACTAATGTTGGGATTTTTGTTGTTTTTGCTTTTTGCTTTTTTTTCATTTTATTTATATCTGTATTTATATCTTATTCTGAAGGGTGGAATAAATAACCACAATTTTTTTTTTTTTCTGAATAAAACTTTAAATATTCTCATGTAATTCCTGTGATCATTGTTGTGCTTCATAATTTTTCCTCATAAATATATTTACAATACCAGGCACCTAAGCAACCAAGACCCAATTTGATCAACAAACAAAAGACCAATCCTTGAAGCTAAGAAAATACACCAACATAACTACACTTGAATAAACATGACACATGTATAAGTCCCTAACCATTCAAACACAACACACACACACACACACACACACACACACACACACACACACACACACACACACACACACATTATATATATAAACATACTCTAATAACAAATTCATACACTTTGAGCGACAAACCAAATAATGCTGTAGAGCTACAAAAGCTGGCCAGTCATCCTATTGAGTGAGCTAAATCTAAATACTGACACAGTTCATTCACAATTCTGAAACTGAATATCATATGTTTTCCTTACACAGATTCAGGTCTGTTAAGGTTTCCTAACAGATACAAATTGACATACACAAAGTGTAGTCTAGTTATTTGTAAACATATACATATTCACACACACGCACACACATGAATACACACACATACACGTGTTCATAATTTTCTTTATGATTCTTTTTCAGACATAGATTTTATTAAACAACAAAGAACAACAACACTTGATTCACTTCACTTGTTTTGTATTTGCTAGTATTATATGAACATGAAAATCGAGCAAATTTTTGTCCTGGTATTTAAGAAATAATTTTCATTTCCTTCCTAGTCATAATTTCTCTTCTTTTTCTTTGTACCTCTGTATTTCATTAACAAGTAATAAAACTTAAACCCACTCATGGGAAGGAGACTTTATCTATTTGCCTGTCTATCTATCTATCTATCTATCTATCTATCTATCTATCTATCTATCTATCTATCTATCTATCTATCTATCTATCAATCTATCTATCTATCTATCTATCTATCTATCTATCTATCTATCTATCTATCTATCTATCTATCTATCTTTCTTTCTATCTATCTATCTATCTGTCTATCTATCTGTCTGTCTGTCTGTCTGTCTGTCTGTTTGTCTGTATATTTGTCTGTCTGTCTGTCTGTTTGCCTGTTTGTCTGTCTGTCTATCTATCAGTCTGTCTGTCTGTCCGTCCATCCGTCCGCCTGTCTGTCTATCTATCTATCTAGCTAGCTAGCTATCTTTCTCTCTCTCTCTCACTCTCTCTCTCTCTCTCTCTCAATATATATATATATATATGCATGTTTGTGTGTATGTGTGTGTGCATATAGGCACAGGGGTAGCTGTGTGGTAAAAAGTTTACTTTCTAACCACATAGTTCTGGGTTCAGTCTCTCTGTACGGTACCTTGGGCAAGTGTCTTCTACTATAGCCTCAGGCTGACCGAGTGGATTTGATAGACAGAAACTGAAAGAAACCTGCTATATGTATGTGTGTGTGTGTGTCTTTATGTTGGTGTGTTTAAATTCCCATAACTTAGTGGCAAAATAGACTGATAGAATAAGTACCAGGCTTTAAAAAAAATAAGCACTGAGGTCAATTCATTTGACTAAAATTCTTCAAGGCAGTGCTCCAGTATGGCCGTAGTCTTATGACTGAAACAAGTAAGTATACATAAAAGATATGCATATTTACATCCCTCTCCTTCTCACTCTGTAATAATAATAATAATAATAATAATAATAATAATAATAATACTGTATGGCATATTACCAGCCAATGTACATGAAACCGTATGGCATATTACTAGCCAATGTATGTCACTAGCCCAGAAGGAATATAAGAGACACCACGACAATATAGCCAGGCTTGTCCATTGGACACTTTGCAATGAGTATGGACTTGACAGAGCAAAAGATTGGTATGACCACAAACCCGAAGGCATCAGCAAAAATACAAATGCAAAGATCCTTTGGGATTTTAATGATTCGGTGTGACCATGAGATAGAGAATAGGAAGCCAGACATAGTCTTAATTGAGAAAGAAAACAAACTATACTGGATCATAGATATAGCATGCCCAGCTGACAACAAGGTATGTGATAAGGAAGAAAGAAAAGTCGAGAGATATGACAGGTTAGCTTGGGAAGTTAAGCAGTTGTGATGAAAAAGGTAGCAGTAGTACCAATAACAGTCAGAGCCCTGGGAACAGTGAGCAAAAATTTCAAGAAGTACTTGGAACAAATAGGGGCTGCAATAAGGGTGGAGCGCTTGCAGAAAACAGCACTGCTTGGAACCGCTCAAATACTCCAAAAGATGCTCGAAAAATAAAGGGTGTTACCTTAGTTCACTGGTAGTGAACAGCCGACGCCGTAGTACATCTCCAGCATTAGAAGCTGTGCGAAGGCAATAATAATAATAATAATGATGATGATGATGATGATGATGATGATGATGATGATGATGATGATGATGAACTTAATGTGTGTGTGTGTATGTGTTTGTGTGTGATGTGTATGTGAACGGAGGACACCACCATTTCCAGATTGAGTAGCTATCTCATAAACTTTGACCTCCTTTCTCTTATAATATTCTGCACCAGCTACATTAATTATGGTTTCTACAATCATAGAGGATGAAGATCTATGTTTTCTTTTCATTTCTGTCTTCTTGTTCCACTTTTTATGTCAACCTTCTTTGCGTTTTTTTCCTTCTTGCTTTTTTTCTCATGTTTTCTCATAGACCAACATCCGCATTTTTAAATACCTCTAACATTATGAACTGAGCCTGAAAGATTGCTTGGAAATATATGGCATGTGATCTAAATCTGCCGATTTAATGTGTCTCAGAGCATGAATCTATTAGTAGCTCTTCTATTTTTTTATTTGTTTCAGTCATTTGACTGAGGTCACACTGGAGAACTTCCTTGAAGGGTTTTAGTCCAACAAATCAACCCCAGGACTTAATTTTTTAAGCCTAGTACTTATTCTATTGGTTTCTTTTGCCAAACCACTAGTTACAGGGATGTTCAGTTTGGCTCACAGATATTTTAATTAATTTCTTTTAACTAAACAGTTTGAAACTTCATATACTGGTGTAATTTCTCATGCAGAACACAGTTTATTTTGAACATTTTTGACAAAATTTTGTATTTTAGAAGTTATTTCATGTTAAAGTTGTCGTATTTGGATAATTTTAACCAATCAATGACATGTATTCGGTTGAAGAAAGCTACTGCTGTTTGTGATAGTAGAACAACTTCTGGGTCATCACTACTAAATGTCACCACTCTGTTCTATTTTATTTTTTGTTTACTGCTTGTATTACATAAAAGCACCATCCTAGTGTGGCCATTGCCAGTTCCACCTGACTGGCTCCCATGCCCATGGCACATAAACAACACCATTCAAGCATGGTCATTGCTAGTGCCGCCTGACTGACTCCCATTATGAGTTCCTATGATTATATTTATTTTAAGTATCAATAAACCCGGGTGCGGGGGACCAGGTACAGCTACTCATGAGTAAGAATTTATCTCAGGTATATAAACATTTTAATCAATAACCACTTTAACTTCAGAAATACAGAAACTTCCTTGACTGTTCTCTCTCATAAGATAGAACTGAATAAACCACTGGGTACAGCAACGGATTTAGGATGGAACAAGGCCATAACATACTTCAAATAATCATGAACACCTAAATACAAAATACATTGTATGATGCAATGCAGCAAACATGATTAAATATGCAGAGGTGATTTGAATAATAAAAAGAATCGTGACAACAATGTAATGGAATGATAAATGCATTATTAAAATAAGACGCTAAAGTACAAAATGTTTCATAACAGATCTAAATGGAAGCCTATTCATATGCATAACAACATTTAGGAAAATAGTTAATGAAAAGGATTTATGATTAAACAGGTTATACATGGTCTTATTTTGTTTTTAGTATATGTTTTTCACTATAATATTGATTTTTTACACTCCATCCAAACAACAGATTTGGAGAAGAGAGTGCATCATTTTAATTGACCCTAGTACCTAACTGGTACTTATTTTATCAACCCCAGAAGAATGAGAGACAAAGTTGACCTCAGTGAGATTTTGCCTTCAACTTTGATTTGTTACACTGGCACAAGACTGTAAATTTGTTGGAGACAGTACTACTCAATTGAATCAATTCGAGTATTTGTACAAGGATGATATGCAAATTTCCATTGTTGAATGATTAAAAAATTCACTTTGCAGCCATGAGGTCTGTAGTGTTTGTGGTGTTATGGGCTGTGATGATCTATGTGGTGTTGGTGGAGAGGATTGCAGATGAGGTAAACGGAAGTGAAGACGGCAGGGGCCAGCGGAAGAGTCACGGGGGCATGCGTGGGCAGAAAGCACACAGGGCAGTTCAATGAGAGATGGCAGCGTGCAACGACGTGTTTTTTCTTGACAGTGATCACTCATCCCACTTTGGTCAACAGGTAAGGTCTCTGTATTTCTTTCTCCCTTTTGCTTCTTTTTCTCTTGTCTTTTTCCTCCATCACACTACAAGGTCTTTGGTTTGATCTGCTTTGCATGGCATCTTGGGCAAGTCTATTTATGATTGTTTTGGGTTATCCCAAATGTAAGTGAATTTGGGTAGGTGGAAACCATATAGAGGCCTGTTGGATGGATGGTACTTGTAATACAAAGATCCGTGATATCTGTGTCAAGCTTGTTCCAGCTGAAAGTAACTCAACCACTTCATACACTAATTCCGCAGGTTGAACAGTTGATCGAATAACTGGCATCTTGAAAGCAACTTGACAGTCAGTAATTTATTGTGAAATAAGTTTTTTTAAGCTGTGAATGAAAATATGTATCCTGGTCAGATTTGAACCTAAAATATGGGTGTGAAGATTATAGAAGCTATAGTACAAGTACAGAAAACAGTTGTAAAGAAAAAGATGTCTATTACTCATTTCAATCATTAGACCACACCCATGCTGGGGCATTACCTTAAAGAACTTTAATCAAACAAATTGACCTCAGAACTTATTTTTTAAAAGTCTGATACTTATTTTATTGGTCTCTTTTGCTGAACTGCTAAGTTAGAGGGACATAAGCACACCAATACTGGTTGTCAAGTGATGCTTATGGACACACATACACACACGCACACACACACACACACACACACACACATACACACACACACACACGCACACACACACATGCACACACACATATGATGGGCGTCTTATACTTTCCATCTCCCAAATCCACTCACTAGGCTTTGATCAGTGCTCACGGCTGTAGTAGAAGTCACTTGTCCAAGTGACTTGTCCAAGGTGTCATGCAGTGGGACTGAACCCAATCGAAAGATATGACAGCTGCTTTATTTTATCAACTACAAACAGAGGAAATAGAAAGCTGACATCAATGAGATTTAAGCTGAGAAAGGAAAAGTATTTAGTTTGACACTGTAATGTTTCTATTAATCCACCTCCCTCAAAGAAAGTAAATACTGAAAGGCATTTAGTCCAGAGTGAGCCTAGGCAGTCATGTCAATAGTGAGTGCCCCAACCAAGAGACAGGGGGTATCTTATTACTGATGCTGTGCCTAGCTTTGAATAGCTGCCAGACAGAAGTCATGGCTGAAGGCAGGGCAGCACTGCGGAGTGATTTGTTGATTTGCATTAAATTTGATCTCTTGGGTTGAGAAAAATGTCAGCTCTAGTCATGAGTTATATCAAGGGACAAATTTCTTTCTCCTTTGATTAATGCCACATAAACACCCTAGACTCTTGCATCACTGCCAACTGCAAAATTATTGACTCTTATCATTCCAAACATTCAATTATCTTTTTTTTTTTCTTTCTGAATATTAGCCACATATAAACCTACTTGTATTTATTCCTAGTGTTGAAAACATTTGGAATCATTAAACCTGGTTTCTATTTATTTAGAGCTTTAGGGGACCAAGTCAAATTAACAGGGTATCAAACAACAAGTGAAGAAGTTGGTAATTGGCAGTACATATCTTATCAGTGACATTGTTAAGTATCCATGATCAATACAGCTTTCTACAACAGAGTTACAGATTTCACACTCCTGTAATCATTGTTATCACATCTGATGGTGTTTAAGGAGTTTGCTCCACAAATACATGATTCCAGATTTGATCCCACTTGTGATACTTTAGGTAAGTGTCCAATAATGTAACCTTAGGGTGACCAATTATATTGTAAGTAAAATGTGGGTGAAAAAACTGCACAGATGCCTGTCTTACACACACACACAAACACACACACATTCACCTGTGTGTGTGTGTTTATATATATGTATGTATATATATATATATATATTTATTGACAGAGCGGCAAATCCGGCTTCTGTGCCAGTGGCATTTAAAGGGCACAATTCGAGCGTGATCGTTACCAGCATTGCCTTACTGGCACGTAAAAGGGCACCATTCGAGCATGATCATTACCAACGTTGCCTTACTGGCCCCTGTGCTGGTGGCATGTGTAAAAGGATTCGAGCGAGGTTGTTGCCAGTACCGTCTGACTGGCCCCCATGCCGGTGGCATGTAAAAAGCACCCACTACACTCTCGGAGTGGTTGGCGTTAGGAAGGGCATCCAGCTGTAGAAACTCTGCCAAATCAAGATTGGATACTGGTGCAACCATCTGGTTCGCCAGCCCTCAGTCAAAATCGTCCAACCCATGCTAGCATGGAAAGCGGACATTAAACGATGATGATGATGATGATGATATATATATGTATATATATATATATTTAACCATCATTTAATGTCTATTGTCCATGTTGGCATGGCCATAAACTTAATATTCTCATCATCTGAAATTATGGCCCTTCTTGACTCCAAATTTTCTCTTCAGCAATGTTAGTACGTGATAAGATCTATGTTGTTTGGTGATGTCGATGTTATAAATGTCAAGTATGTATGTGGTGGGGTTTAGGGCCTTTATTTCAGTACACTTTTAACCTTAAGATTACAGCTATCAAAGTTTGATATGCAGTTTCAAGAAAATTACAAATGTTTTGCTGGCTGTAGACAAATATTATATAACATTTAGTGACGGTAATGATCAGCTTAATAGCATATGCATGTGGATGTCATCACCACCACCACTACCATCTCCTCCATCTCTTCCACTATTACTATTCCACCGTCATCTTCATCAAGATCATCATCATCATCACCATCATCATTAACAGCAGCATCACCATCACCACCATCTTCACCATCACCAGCACTACTAGCACCAATATCATTATCATCACCACCACCACCACTACCAACACTGCCACCACCATCATTCTGTTTATCGACTTGTTTACATCATGCGAAATAACCTTGGTTATTGTCATTGTTATTCACAAGTCTATCAAAGTCTCAACAAATGAAAGAACCATTTCTCCATCCCTGACCTCTTTAACCAATTTTTTAGAACAACATGATATCATACTTCATTTACTGAGTCCTGTATTCGTTTCTTTACAATTATTATGAACATTTCAAATCTACAAAATATATCAGTTTTCCACTTTCTCAGCCAGGCAGTTATTAAAACTTTTCTATAACTCAACTAAATAAATAGATTAGATGTGTGTGTGTGTGTGTGTGTGTGTGTGTGTGTGTGTGTGTGTGAATATATGTGTATGTGTGGGTATGTGGTGTACAAAATAGAAGAAAAATAGTTAATATGTATTAAGGAATTCTTTTTACTCATGCAAAGCTAATTCACTTCTTGATAATTCATTTCGTGCTTTCTTTGTGTTCAGTCAGTCAACAAAGACATATCATCATCATCATCATCATCATCATCATCGTCATCATCATCATCATCATCATCATCATCATCATCATCATCATCATCATCATCATCATCGTTGTCATCATTTAATGTACGTGTGCCATACTGGCATGGTTTGGATGGCTTGATAGGATCTGGTAGATTCAAGGACTGCGTCATGCTCCAGTGTTTGCTTTGGCATGGTTTTTATGGTTGAATGAGAATTGGTGAGGTGGGGGGAGGTGTAGAAAACAACTGTAAAGATTTGGTAGGACTGAAGGGTGGATTTAGTGAACTGGGTGGGGGGGATGTCCAATGATGTATGAGTTGAGGGCAGGAGAGGTAAGGAGGCGCGGCAGCAGCAGCAGCAGAAGAAGAAGAAGAAGAAGAAGAAGAAGAAGATAGTTATAAACTAGATAGTAATACAATAGTTACAAACAAGCATTCCTATCACATATACATACGTATACATATATATATATATATATATATATACAGGGTGCAATGGATAAATTGTCATCGTGTTTTATTTTTGATTTTGTGCCTGCGCATTGTTTGTTTTTTTGATTTTGTCGACTGCACAGTATAGTAGGGTCAGCAGGGCACAGTCTGTGAAAAAAGCAGCACTATGACACAATTCACTCTGCCAGAAATTTGAAAACGACATGCTGTGCTGCTTGGCATTTGCACCAGAAACTCCAATACAAACAGACAGCGAACACACAGAACAACTGTTGGCTTGCTGGGTCCCCAAAACATGTACCAATAGTGATAAAAATCAAACATCCAGTCAACATCATGGTATTTGGAGTGATCACTAGTGATGGCAAGGTTATGCCTCCATTCATCTTCCCACATGGCCTCAGACTCAACACAGAGGCCAACATCAAGTACCTGGAAGAGGTAGTGCTGCCCTGGTTCAAGAAGGTGGCTGCTGGAATACCTTATGTCTGGCAACAAGATTCTGCACCATGCCACACAAGCAGGAGAACCCAGTCATGGCTGTCGGACAATTTCTGCGACCACATCACCCCTAACATCTGGTCACCTAACTCCTCAGACTGCAACCCCTTTGATTATTATGTGTCGAGCACAGTTGAGCAAGAGACCAACAAAACTCCTAGTAACACCAAAGATAAACTGAAGGCAAGGATTATGGTAACATTCAACAACTTAAACAAGGAGACCATCCAGAAATTTTGGAGATTCCAAAGTCGTCTGGAGGCTTTAGTTGAAGCCAATGGCAATTTTATTGAATAAATTTACTCTTCAGTATTTCATGATATTTTTAATCAATTTTGCTAAATATATCTGTTAAGGTGTTATTTTCATTTTCGTGTAATTTAGATGACAATATATTCACCACACTTCTTATATTATCATCATTATCATCTTTATTATCGTCATTCAACATCTACTTTTCCATGCTTGCATTGGTTGAATGGAGTTTATCTGAGGCAGTTTTCCTTTGGTGGATGACCTTACTGTCACCAACTCTCACCTGTCTTCAAACAAGGTAATATTTCCCTATTGCCAGACAAGATCTTACAGAATATTAAAAATGAATGACACTGTTTGAATAACAGTAACATTCAATTACAACTATCATGCGATGTCAAGACAAGGTGACACAAACACACGCACTTATATATACATATATATAAGAGTAAGATCCAGAGATGCGAGTTTAGGAAGTTTGTAAGCTTCAACCAGTCCATGGTAGGTATAGAAAAAAAAGAAGTAGACAGTATACAGTCAGGAACATTAACAATTTATTGGCATCAAATTTACACACTTTTTCCCATATTGAAGTTATGAGGAAATTCAATAAGCTGAAAGTTTCAGTATAGCTTACAGTTAGCAACGAAGGTTGCTATGAATGCAAGCAAAACTCCAGATTGAGGGAGTGGAATGGGTAAAATTCTGGCTACATATGTTTCTTAGCTAGCTCATCCTCTGGCGTAAGAGTTACTCAACAAGGTGTACTCAGCTAAGCTATTCATCAGGCTGAGAATGCCTTAATTACAAGAATTTGGGATTCCCAAGTTAACTCTTTGCAGATGTGAGTTAAAATGAGTGGTGAAGCTAAAAGAACAGAATAAAAAACCAATGTTTGAAGGAATAAACCTGCTGAGAAGTAAGAAAAGGAAAGGATGGGGTCGGGTATTTGGGAATTATATATTTTCAGGAATGGTGAAAAGGAGAGGAGGAAGAAAAAGTGGGGAGATAGTAGTAGATAGTTACTGCCTTTAAGGGGAAAGAATGGTTGTTATGAATATTAAACTGCGATGGGTAAAGATAGTGGTGGATGGTTAGTGCCACTACTGCTGGCCACATATACATTCTATGGGTTATATTCATGAAGTGATCTCCCAGTAATCAAAACTCTTTGACATATTGATTGCCACTCCCAGCTTTATTACATACAATCACATGCATGCAAACGCATGCACATACACACACATACACACACACACATACACACACATACACACACATACACACACATACTTGTCTACACATGATTTTAAGATTAACCCTCTCTGCTCTACCCACTTCCTGATTCTCTACCTTTCCATACTTCAACCCTGTTCCAGCCTTAGATCATCCCCACTTCTTCTCTACAGGCATTTACCTCATACACTATGTTGGCCCTTTTTAATTTCATCACAATGCAAACGACTTGTTACAACCAAAATATGGGACTTTCTGGCCTCCAGTGGTAAGGAGCCCTTCTGATAAGTGCCAAGAATGGTTTTCTCAAATTCTTGTGTATGAAACCAGTTAGTAAAATTAGCTGAAATGCATTTATAATATTGTTGTGATTGTGTGGTAAGTAGCTTGCTTACCAACTACATGGTTCCGGGTTCATTCCCACTGCATGGCACCTTGGGCAAGTGTCTTCTACTATAGCCTCAGGGGTGGGGGAGGTTGCTATGTCTATCTTGCAGATAGTGGGTAGTGATTTTTCCTTTCTCTGTTAAGTTGGAGTACTCCCGATATTATATATATATATACACAATATCAGGAGTACTCCAACTTCAAACAGAGAAAGGAAAAATCACTACGCACTACCCGCAAGATAGACATAGCAACCTCCTCCCCGCCATAAGGAGTTACCAACGAATTTTTCGTTCCAGCAATCTACTAAGCAACCATGCACAACAAACCTGTACCACACACAATAATTACCAATGACAGCCCCCTAGAACACCACATCCAAACATGGGATATCAAGACACACCTTTCAATATCATTCCAAGAACCCACATCATAAATCACAACACAACACCCCGCAACAATAAAGAACAACTACATAACAGCTACTGTCCCAACCACCGCAATCATTTTTTAGACCCAATACGCAAACACAGAGACACGAGATTGCACCAAACAGACAGGAGGAACCAAAAGTGATAAAAATTATCAATCTAACTCACAAAGAACTAACAGCAAACCAAATCAATATACTTTCCAAAGGGCTCGAGTTTACACCCAACCCACAAGGCCCCCAACAACAATGAAATGAAAGAAGACATCACAGAATTCTATAGAAAATTACAACTCGCTGAGGAGCAATACGACAAATACAATGAGGATGAATCGTTGGTCCGAAATAAAAGTAACTACACCCCCTCAAAAGGTAAGAACAAAACTCTTGATCATTTCTGTGAATACATCTCAAATTACCCATATCAACATATGTACAAACAAAAACACAAACCAAATTTCAGCGAAAAAGAATAGGCTGAGCTGAACAAATTAAAAGATGACATACAATAACAATCAAAGAAGCTGATAAAGGGAGTGCAGTTGTCTTAGTTGACACGGTATACTATATAACTCTAGTACTATCCATATTAGAAGACACAACATATTATGAAAAGGCCCAAACCTACAGTCAGCAGAAGGGCTCACTGACAAGGAATATGACTATATGACCAATTTCATAAGTAAATCCAGTCAAATCTATGGTATTCCTAAGATACACAAAAGTGAGAAAATAAGTAACACATACAGGACAGCCACAGGCATAATAACCAAAGTCCCGCAAATTGAGACCTATAATAGCAAGTCCTGCATGCAAAACCCACCGGCTCAGTAACTTTTTAGATACTCTCTTCAAGCCATTCCTCAAGCATGTCAAAAGCTACATAAGGGATGACCTGGATATGCTCAATCACCTTCCTGAAACAATAAACAAAATCACCCTACAAGTACCCTTCGATGTAGTCAACCTGTATTCCAATATCCCCTACAACCTAGGAATAGAGGCAATTCAATTCTGGTTAGAGAATCACGCCAATGAACTCCCACATCGCATCAAAAAGAATTTGTGATAGAAGGGTTAAAATTTATCTTGGAGAATAACTACTTCGTCTTCAAAGACAACTTCTATCAACAAAACTCGGAGACTGCAATGGGTACAAGAATGGCCCCCTCATTTGCTAACCTAGTCGTGGGATATCTAGAAATTAGTCTTTATCATAAGGTTCCAGAAAAATAGGGCAGCCCATTCTCCCTCTACATAGAAAATAACTGGAAGAGATACCTGGATGACTGTTTTATTCTTTGGCATGAAAATATAGAGACTTAAAGAATTTCAAGCGCTTATAAATGGACTTGATGTAAACATTCAATTCACAATGGAATATAGCCATCAATAACTTCCCTTCCTTGACATCCTCATCAAGAAATCTAACAACGTAATAGAAACAGATATATACTATAAGCCCACGGACTCCAAGCAATATCTACTGTTCAACTGATGCCACCCCAGACACACCAGAATGAATATAACCTTCAACCTAGCAAAAAGGATATGTGCTATAGTTTCTAATGCAAGCACCAGGGACCCAGGATTACATGAACTAAAGGATACACTCATCACCAGGAACTACCCACCTTCACTAATTGACAGATGCTTTCAACGTGCCCTACAACTCAACATCTACGAACTCAGGCATCCTAAATTAAAGAAGGATTTACAACCAAAATATGTGTGTATATATATATATATATATATATATATATATATATATATATTATACACACACACTCACACACATACACATCAACTACATAGGAAAAAGTCTTGGCACATTAAATGATAGGGCAAGATTTCTGATACAGAGGATTCATGCTGAAATGCCTAGTATCTATATGATTCTGATGCAGTTACAGCTGCACTGGCCAGGTCACCTAGTTTACATCACCAGATCTCGAAGAAACTGTTCTATGATGAACAGCAGCAAAGTAAAAGCTTCTGAGTTGGCCGAGAAAAGTGCTACAAAAATTATCTAAAAGTTTCACTGAAGACTTTAACCTCAACCATGAAGAATGGAAGCAGACTGTGTTTGATGCACACTTCCATGCACCGATTGGACAAACTAGTCCTCAGAGCACTCACATGACCTGACCACCCAAAGATAACTACATGGTTCTTGTTAGATGAACAATCATATACGCATGCATACAAACATGCACACACACACACAAATACATATATAAATATATGTATAGATGTATACATGTGTGTATCTGTTTGTCTGTCTGTATCTATCTATATCTATCTCTTTCTCTCTCTCTCTCCTTCTGTATATATATATATACACACACACAACAACATATACATACATATGTATGTATATACATATGTATTTATATATGTATACACATATCTGTATATAAAAAAATAAATATATGAAGTATTATTACTGTTAAAACAGTAATAATGAGGTGACTAGCAAAACTTCTCTCAGAAGACACTGGTGAGATGACCAAAGGCCGTAGTCGAAGACACTTACTAAAGATACCATGCAGTAGGATCGAACCAGAAACCAAGTGGTTACAAATCAAACATCTTAGCCATACAGCCATACATACATCTTGGGTATAACTGCATATTTGTAATTATTGAAGTATTAGAGTTTGCATCACCAGTCTAGAACCCCTATCTTACTGGGCATCACCAGTCTGGAACCCCTATCTTGCTGGGCATCACCAGTCTGATGGAAACTGTTCAGAAACCTGCAACCAGACAAATACCTGCCATCAGGCATCTACCACATGCTGAACGTCTTGCTTCCTTGGACATGGACACATTAAAGTTCCAACATCTGGCAACTGACTTGATAGACACCCACAAGATTATCTACCATCTTTCCAACTTGGGCATCTTTTTGAATTACATATGTTTAACACTCATGGACATACAAAAGCAAAGAACAACACAGCACCCATGAATTTTGGAAACATTTCTTAACACTCAGAATTGCTGAAGCGTGGAATAAATTACCTCCATCAGTTGTTAGTTATTGAGACACTACATCCTTCAAAACTTCCATGCTTCTTGAAATTTGCCAGCAGCACACCTGATGTCCCCCACCCCATTACTTCTTTCTTTTTTTTTAAAGACCTCTGCACTGTTCACTTGCTGTCTGTATTCTATGTATTGTTCTTGCAGTTTTGGTTACATTTTTTAATGAGCTGTAGTGCACAGGTATAATATAAAATATTTGAAGAAAAGAAGGGTAAAGATACCGCTTGCTAAAAATCAAAAGCGAAAGTAATGAATATTTTTAAAATTAGGCCTGCCTTCAGGATGGAATATGAAGGCAGCTAATACATATCTGTATGTATGTGTATATATATATATATATATATAGCATATATATGTGTATGTGGAGGCGCAATGGCCCAGTGGTTAGGGCAGCGGACTCGCGGTCGTAGGGTCGTAGGGTCACTCTCTGTGTCATGCTGAACATCCCCGAGAACTGCGTTAAGGGTACACATGTCTGTGGAGTGCTCAGCCACTTGCACGTTAATTTCACGAGCAGGCTGTTCCGTTAATTCGGATCAACCGGAACCCTCATCGTCGTAACCGACGGAGTGCTTCCAATATATGTGTATATATGTGTGTGTGTGTGTTTATATCTATCTATATGTGCATGTGGGATAATATATATATATATTCTTTCTTTTTCTTGTTTCAGTCATTTGACTGTGGCCATGCTGAAGCACCATCTTTAGCTGAACAAATCAACACTGTGACTTATTCTTTGTAAGCCCAGTACTTATTCTATCAGTCTCTTTGCCAAACCACTAAGTTATGGGGACGTAAACACATCAACAATGGTTGTCAAGCGGTGGTGGAGGGACAAATACAGACACATATATACACACATATATATACATATACAATGAGCTTCTTTCAGTTTCCATCTACCAAATCTACTCACAAGGCTTTGGTCAGCCCGAGGCTATAATAGTGGACACTTACTGAAGGTGCCACACAGTAGCACCTTGGGTAAGTGTTGGGAAGCAAGCTTCTTACCTTGTACATATCTTATTTTTCTCTGTTATTTCATTTTTATGTTCTTCTTTTTTGTTGAAATTCAAATTACATTCTAAAGTTTCTTGTTTCATTTAGTTATTTACTTTAATTTTGTTTTGCAACAACGTAACACGACTTCCTTAATGCCAGACATAGTTGCTTTCTTTGGCCAAAATCTTTGATGCTGTCCCACTGCTTTCTTACTCCTATTAGTTACAGGAGAGGCCGAGTGGGTGCTGAGAATGCAGTCGTGCATCAAAGGCGTTTTCCAAAATGTGCAGCAGGGGCAGCTTTACTGATATCTACTTGTAAAATAAACATCCTACAGGTTTTTCTTTTTCTCCTTCTTCCTCTCCACTCTCTGCTCATTGTATTCTTCCTCCATTTTCACTTTCCTTTCACTTTGTGCCTTTCTTTTTTTTTCTTTCTTTTTCAACTGTTACTTCTTTCTTTCATCATCATCTTTTAACATCTATTTTCCATGCTGGCATGGGTTGGATGGTTCTGACAGGAGCTGGCAAACCAGGAGACTGCACCAGGCTTCACTGTCTGTTTTGGCATGGTTTTTATGACTGGAAGCCCTTCCTAATGCCAACCACCTTACAGAGTAGACTGAGTGCTTTTTATTTGGCATCAGCAATGGCAAAGTGTTTTGACATGATTTTTACAGCTGGATGCTCTTCCTAATGCCAACCACTTTACAGAGTGGACTAGATACTATGTGGCACCAGCACTGGTGGCGTCACCAACTAACTCACAAGACAAAGACCCTTTGAGAGGAGGTTATTGAAGGAAGTGGCCTTGAGCCAGGTGATGAGATGTTAGAGTGTGACAGAAGAGCAGAAACAGGTGTCTTATTGTAGAGGAGGTACATGATTAGGAAGAGAGAGAGAGAGAAAGTGGCAATTTCTGTCTGTCTGTTACCATCATAGTGCCTAAACCAGTGAACCATGTGAGACTTACATCCAGTTCAATAATAGACTAATTGGATTTAAATAAAAATCTATAATGTGCTCCCCAAGGGGTTGGGCGAATTATATGATAAAATGAGAAGGGTGCAAAACATATAAGTCTGAGAGAAATGCAGTAGCAGAGTGAGGAGACTTATATCAGGGAAGGCAAGAACAGCATTACGTAAGCAATATACATAGATACCACCCCATCACACACAGAGAAAGGTGGATGTGAGGAATACATAGCTTTAAGGAGAGAGGGGGTAGGTGGCTTTCCGATGTCCATTGCAAAGAAACACTCACACAGACATACACACATGCATACATATATGCACATACATACGTACATACATATGTACATACATACATACACACATACACACATATATACATACATACATGTGTCTACTGTACACCATGTTAAATTCATGATTACTTTTGTGTATGTTTGTAAATGTGTGTGTGTGTGTGTGTGTGTGTGTGTGTGTGTGTGTGTGTGTGTGTGTGTGTGTGTGTAACGTTTCTCTCCCTACTTTTGTAGGGTCCTCCCCTGTTGCTGTCACATATTGTGAGATTTTAAAATTACATCAAAATTTTCGAATTTGGCATATTGAAACAATTTTCCAGATTAAATTTGATTTTGTTATTTATTTGTTTCAGAAAAAAATTGCAGAAAAATGTTGCTGAGGTTTAAAGTTTAATCAATTTTACCAAATCAGAAACAGGATTTAGAAGCTGGCATTTTCTGCTTCATAGGCACCCATCCCAAATGAAAGCAAAATCATTAGGAAGAAGAATTTTCATTAAACAAAGGAAAGCAAAACATTACAACAACCAACGTTGTAAGAACTTCTGAAGTTTAAATGAATAAAGGCATATGAAATGGTTAAACAGACATAAATAATTTACAAAGGGGAAAAAAAATCCTCAATGAAGTTTTTTGCAAAAAATTGCACAAATCTGTCCTGCTCAAGAGGCCTGTCTGTCATGGAAGACATAGTCTGACATGGAGTAAACAAAATCTATATAAGACAGTCTACTGTAAAAATTGCCTGGCAACAACAGGCTATTCAGCTAGTACATACATACATGTGCACACGCAGACACACATCACATCTTTTTCTTTTCGTATTATTATATTTTGTTTTCTTCTTACTTTTGAATATTTGCAGCAGACTCCACAAAAAGCACCAATGTGGTCAAGGTGGTGGTATTAGACTGGACAACAAATAAAGTTTTAACCTACAACAACTCAGAATGCAAAGAGTTGAACAAAACACAACACAACATCTTGCCCAAACACTTCTGCCAATTCACCACCTAGGATGGTACTTTATTTTAGTGACCTTAAAAGAATGGAAAGCAAAGCTGACTTTAGTGGGATTTGAACTAAGAGGCATGGAAAAAATATTGGAAGATATATTGTCCTATGCTTTAGCAACAATACCAATTTGCTTGAAGTTGAATCATTCATGCCTTTTTTTTAACATATTAGTTAGGTCAATCATGAGCCCTGGGACTCATAAGACTGGAGCTTAACCCTGTTTCCATGGTGTTTATGTGACTGAGATTATAACACTTCCCCCTGAACAGGATGCTGATTCATCACAGGGTTTATTTTCCAGTTACTTCTGGGACTCATTCACATCTGAGTGGACTGGGGTAGCATGAAAAGAAGTGTTTTGCTCCAGAACACAATGCATTTCCCAGTATGGGAATTGAAACCACAATCTTACATCCCAATCACTAGGCTGTGCACCTTCAAGTACATTAGTGGAGTAAGTAAAATTGTTATGACTGGAGACTGAACCTGACTTTTCAGATACATTCTAAATCGAAACTTGCCAATAATTCTCCAATACTATAATAACATTACTGAATGTTTTTGTTCTTTTCATTCTATGAATACTCTAAAAAAAAAAAGTAAAAAAGAATTTTGTGGCCACCCACTATGGCTAGAATGCTGATTTATTAACCAGGGTGGCTGGCTGGCTGGCTACAAAACACTTATTTTTGTTTATCAGTGTTCAAACTGAGATAACTGGCTACAAAGTTCTTTTGAGAACTCCTGATGATATGTTTTCTCATCCCTGAAAATTATGCTAAATGCTAGACATACATGCAGATATCTGAAGCAGATTACACTATTCTTCCAGTAATAGTCTAAGCAGTATTAGTTGGTGGGATATTCAACAACAAAATAACGTCTCATGTTTTCAAGCCTATCCCATTATTTCTAGCATATTAGACTGAATATAAAATAGTAAAAGAGCTATGGGAAATGAACAAAACAAGTCCTTCTCTTTCTGTAAAGTACCATCGTTACATTGTTTTATTTAATCTAACTATTAATGAATTTCTATTTATGTAACTTCAATTAACACATCTAATCAATATTTAGTTTTTATATTTATAATATTCTATCCTTCTTTTACAAATAATTTTATCTAAAATGATTCTCTGGGTTGTGTCATTTATAATTAGTGCAATCCTACTTGAATCATGTTTCCTACAGTCTGACAATTTCACTCCAATCAGCTGATATTTTAAATTAGAAACCAAACCTTTACATCAAAAATGGACATCGAAAAACACATTGTTGCTGCTGTTGTTGATGGTTATGAGTTTAGAAGCCAGAGGATATCCTCTCAAACTACCATCTCAACACAAATGTTGTTGCTGTTGTTGGCATGGTTATTACCAATGGTGGTGGTCGTTGTCGTCGTCATCATCCTCATCATCATCCTCATCGTTGTTGTCGTCGTCATCCTCGTCGTTGTCGTCATGTCATGGTGGTGGTGGTGGTGGCAGTAGTGTTGGTGACTATGACAATGACAATGATGATGATGATGATGATGAGAACAAATATTGTTCTAATTGGAAATTTTAGTAATAGTAATCCCCTAACTGCACCCTTGAGATTTCTGGAACTCAGAAGTTCCTCCTCTTTGTAAATCCAATGGCATCGCTTAATGTATGAGCATGGTCTTTGACAGCTTTGCTCCCAGTTGGACTTCAAAGGAAACATTTATCAATGATACAGTATCTATGGTTGCCAAATTATATTTTTGGTAACTAGGATGTAAACCGGCAGAATAATGAGAGCTTAAGACAAAATCCTTGCAGTTTTTACATAATAATGAGCTTATTGCATACAGTGCTCAGGTGTCTACTACTCATCACAAAATGTGAAAAGAGGAAACAGAAAGCAGTCACATAAAGAAAGGCAGCAAAGAAGGCTTGAAATATATACACAGTATGCTGAATAAAACATAATGATAGAAAATTGAATATGAAGAGAGTCATAAGAGGTGTATAGACACATTAGGTATATGTTGGCAAATTTTGGGAAGCATGGAATTTTTTAATGATGCAGTGCTCTGACTAGCTGTCAGGGCACTGTTTCCTTCTGATGCAGGTAGTTTATTCTATGCTTTGACAATTCTGAATGTGAGAAAATGTATATGAAAATCATGAGTGCTACATTGTTTTTTGATTTTATAAACATGTCCTTGAGCGATAGAAGTACTGAATTAAAAAAAGTGGCCAAAATTGCTGTTGGAAAGATGATAGATAATTTTCTAGGCTTCTAACAAATCAGCTGATAAATGCTAGATGTTCAGAGAAACAATACATGCAAGATATAGTGACTTGTTGCAAGACAAGATGGGGCTTCCAGAGTTTCAAACTCTAAGTGTGGACATACCATAGCCATGTATAGCAACTGACAAAAGTCTTACTGAGTGATGCTAAGACACATTTGGCCATTTTGATGACTTTAGAAATCTGGCTAATCTAATACTGTTGACAATAAATCCAAAGTCACATTCACCAGCAGACTTCTTTGGGTTGATGTTGTGTAGGAAGTAGATAAATTCCAAGTTTAACCTCTCAAAATGCA
>NC_043001.1:118238739-118323739 GCF_006345805.1 Octopus sinensis | reverse complement strand
AACTCAGTTGGGTTCTGTCGAATTGTCCAATCTATGCTTGCATAGACTGTGTCCCCAATCTTCTATGAGAACATGTCTACTTATAGGAAAAAATCAACTTTACTTGGAAGTGGAGTGTTGATGACATGAAGGACATCTGGTTGTACAAAATCCACCTTGACAGAATTCCATCTGACCCATGGAAATGTGGATGTGAAAAACAGTGATAATAACGATTATTTATATATGACAAAAGGTCAAAGGTCCTGATATAAAAACAAGGAAAGAAAAAAATATTTTTTTTTTACCCCTCTGCAAAGGAATTTTATTTAATTCTTTTGCAGGAAGGACTGGTTCGACGGGTCGTGTTCTGTCCTTACCTTCGAAACACGCATGGAGTCGAACCAGGGACAGCTGATGAAGGGGAATATTCCTTGTATTGTTTGTCTTGTACTCTGTTTTTTCGTTGTTAAAAAAAAGTCCGTTTCCATGTTTGTTTTTATGTTTTTGTTTCTCGTTGAGTTCTACGTCTGTTTGTGGTGTCCTGTATTCATATATATATATATATGCATGTATATATACATGTAGATGTAGGTACGTACATATATGTATGTATGTATGCATATATTTTTATTTATTAAATTATTATATATATATATATATATATATATATATATATGTGTGCATATGTGGGCACAGGATGCCACGAAACGTGTACAACAAAGAAATACGAAGTACGAGTACAGGGAATATGAACTATTTTTTCAAACAACAAAAGACAAAAATGGAAAACAACATAAAGAACGACCCTTCATCAGTTGTTGGCTGTTTTTCTACTCTCGTATTTTGAGCATTTAACAACAATATATGCTTTCGATAAAACAGCTGCTCCCATGTGTGTATGTATATATGGCTGTGTGGTAAGGTGGTAATTTGCTTCCCAACCACATGGTTCCAGGTTCAGTCCCACAGCATGGACCTTGGACAAGTGTTTTCTGCTATAGCCTTGGACCAACCAAAGCCTTGTGAGTGGATTTGGTAGATGGAAATTGAAAGAAGCTCGTAGTATTTAAGTATGTATGTATTTGTGTGTCCCTCCACCATTGTTTGACAACTGATGTTGGTGTGTTTATGTCCCCATAACTTAGCGGTTCAGCAAAAGAGACCAATAGAAAAAGTACCAAGCTTACAAAGAATAAGCCCTGGGGTTGATTTGTTCAACTAAAGGCAGTGCTCCAGCATGGCCACATTCAAATGACTGAAACATATAAAAGAATATATAAAGATATATATATATTAAGTTATTAAATTCATTAAATAAAATTATACACTAGCTTTTATGTGGGTTGAGCCTAGCCTATATCAATATTAATATGTATAGTATTAATATTAATATACCTTCTCTATTGACAAATATACAGTGCCTGTGTTTTTCTGACATAGATTTTTAAACAAATATATAGGTTCAAAGGTTGATTATTGGTAGTACCCTTCACTATGTGACATGCAATGTATAGCCTCTCCTCTGATACTGATCCTAACACTCCTAAGTGATCTGTCATGTTTGGGGAAACACCTGAAATTGATACCATCACACTGATTTAAGCAGATCAAGGGAGGTATAACTAAAAAAAAAAAAAATGAAAAAAAAGCTGATGTCTCCTATGATAGAACAAGCAGCTGAAGGCTTGTGAGGAGCTCAACAACTGAACTGATGGAAGAAGGCTATACTAGACAGACTGGTCATGAAGGCACTCCTCAAACGGTACTTGGATTGATGGCAGGCCATTGCATGTCACATTTCACATGTGGTACAGAGGATGCCTTGGCGACTTTATTGCATGAATCATTTCCTGGCAAGTCAGGATACACCCTAAAAAATCTGATCTACTGGCATGTCTTCAAAAAAAGAAATAGTCAGAAATGAGGAACTGACTACACACACACACACACACACACACATCTCCCTTTAGCATTTAAACCAGCCATATCCAGCCCAAATATTCCACCAGTTTTATTTTGAAACTGGCCAGATTCAGCTTCTCACACCTGCCATACAATGTCATTCTAGAAATAAACAATTACATCTTCAAAATCTTGAAGCCACAAGATACTACATGATTAATTTTTTTTTAAATGTAGATAAATAAGCATTACATTTGATAAATTAATCTGAATGTTAAAGTGTTAAATATAAATATATACTCACAGTAATACCCATCGCTGATCGAGTAACTACTTTTACTCTTTCTCAGAAGCCACATTCAAAGTGTTATACGCCTCTTGCCCGTGAGTATTTTATAAGAAAAAGACAATGTAATAATTCAAGTAGAAAAAGACCAATTTCATACCCAAACTTCTAATTGTTTATTATTTGACAATAATAAGTGAGTTGTATGTGCTATTTTTTGTGGAGGCGCATGGCGTAGTGGTTAGGGTGTCAGCATCATGATCGTAAGATTGTGGCTTCAATTCCTGGACCGGGCAACGTGTTGTGTTCTTGAGCAAGACACTTCATTTCACGTTGCTCCAGTCCACTCAGCTGGCAAAAATGAGCGACACTGCAATGGACTGGTGACTTGTCCAGCTGGTGAACACATACGCCATAGAAACCGGAAACCGGGCCCATGAGCCTGGCTAGGCTTTAAAAGGGCGCATTAATTTTTTTATGTGTTATTTTATATATCAATACAGTAATGGCAATCATGTAGTGTAGGAGGCTTTGGTCGGCATGGAGCTGTAATGAAAGAGAATTGCCCCACATGCTACACAGTGAGACTGAACCCAAGGCGACATGGTTGGAAAGCAAGCTTCTCAACCACACAGCCACTGGCCTGGTGCAGCCTTCGGGCTCCCCAGACCCCAGTTGAACCATCCAACCCATGCTAGCATGGAAAGCGGACGTTAAATGATGATGATGATGATGATGATGATGATGATGACTCCTTGATACACTATGCCTAACTAAAAGATGGGATGTTTACAGTAAGAAGACCTTTGATTTTAATATTTACTCAAGCAATGCAACAACTAACAGTGCCACACCATTCAGGGTGTTTCAGAATTAACTATCTTTTTCAATGAAATTGAGCAAATTTTTAAAAAGCTGACAGAATTTTATGTTTATTACCAAAACAAATAGATTTATAAATCATACATCAAACTTTTATTGAAAATTTTCAACATGTCTGTATCCCTGCATACTTCAAATCTCTCCTTAGCATTGTGAAACACACTTTGAAGCATTTCAGGAGTTAGCTCCTGCACTGCTAACTGAATGTGCTCTTTAAGCTCAGCTAAACAATTGCTCCATCTTGGGGATGGAGGTAATAAATAATAATAATAATAATAATAATTGTGTACAGTGCTCAGGTGCACTACAACTCATCTAAAGTGTATATATAATCAGGTGTAGTTTCGGCGGATTTCGGAAAGCATGAGGGCCTTAAAAGATGCAGTGTCATGGCAGTCAACACTGACGCAGGCAGTTTATTCCATGCTTCAGCAACTCTGAGCGTGAAAAAATGTTTCCGAAAGTCATGGGAGCTGTATGTTTTTTTCTGACTTTGTAGGCATGTCCACATGTGTAGACACATGGAGATCAAAAAGGTGTTCAGTGTTGTTGTTGGTGAGGTGGTTGATAACTTTGTGGGTGTTTCCCAGTCCGTCGCCAAACGCCGGAGCTTCAGTGAATCCATGCCCAGGGAAACAAGGCACTCAGAATATGGTAGGTGTCTGATGGAGGGTATGCGTTTGGTTGCACGTCTCTGGACAGATTCCAGGAGGTCAATGTCTGTGCAAGATAGGGGTTCCAAACTGATGATGCGAATTCCAAGTGTGGTCGTACCATAGCTGTATACAGTTTTAAATAGATGGCTGGAGAGCGGCTAACAAAAGACCTGCTGAGTGATGCCAAGACACCCTCGGCTTCCTGACAATCTTAGAGATATGCTTTGACCAACGCAAATCACTGCTGACAGTGATGCCTAGGTCACGCTCGCAAGAGGATTTCTTGATATCAGTGTTGTGGAGGGAGTATGTGAACGCAGGGTTTTTTCTCCCAAAATGCATGGTGGTACCTGTCCACAGCCAGTTTCAGTTGCCAGTCTGTGGATCCATTGCTGCATTGTGTCTAGGTCTGATTGCAGGAAAGAGTTGTAGACATCAGGATCTGTCCTCTTGATTTCAAGGTACAGCTTGATGTCGTCTGCATATTTCAATACTGTGGCATTCTTTAAATTGGCATCTATGTCGTTAATGTATGCCACAAACCAGAGGGGACCAGGACAGATCCCTGTGGTACACCCGATGACATCTCATATGGTGTAGAGTGCTGTCCTAGAACTGTGACTACCTCCTTTCGGCTGAGGATGAAGGATTTCAACCAGTTAAAAAGGTCATCCCCCACACCCATTGCAGAGAGTTTCAACCATAAGCCTTTTGTGTGGCACAGAGTTGAAAGCCTTAGCAAAGTCAAGGTAGACAATCCACCCATGAGTGACCACTGTCAGTAATCTGAGTAATGTCCTCAAGGAACTCGACAAGCTGGTCACTGCAGCTGGAGTAATGAAAATGATTTCTGTCAAAGTGGAAAAAAGCTGTCATGAAAAAATAAGAGGAGTCCAAAGGAATGAAAATAAAATTATAAACAAAATTTATACACTTTTAACACATATTAAACATGATAAATAAAAATGAGTTTTTTAAAAAAATGCATCCAATTTCAATCAAATCATCATTAATTCTGGGACAGCCTGTATTTACTCATCCAACTAAATGGGGGAGGGAAGAACACAGAGGTGGACTAATTGCAGGTGGCGAGCGTAGCTTCTGGAAGTGGTTACGCAGTCAACCTGAAATGGCTGTGAGTCACAACAGCAGTTTGTGTTTTTGCATGAACATTTTGCATTATATAGTTGAGAAATGAATGACATAGAAAGGAGACACGCTGCTGGGCCATGCTGCATTGCGCACGATTGGAAATGCGAAACACCAACAGGACACTTCTGGAGAATGGATGAATGGGTTTGTTGTGCTTTTACCCAGCCGTACACACACACACACATGGTCTGGTGGTACATGGGATAATAAGAAGGCGGCGAGCTGGCAGAACCGTTAGCACGCCGGGCGAAATGCATAGCTGTATTTTGTCTGTCGTTACGCTGTGAGTTCAAATTCCGCCGAGGTCGACTTTGCCTTTCATCCTTTCGGGGTCTATAAATTAAGTACCAGTTACGCACTGGAGTCGATGTAATTGACTTAATTAAAGAAATAGGTACATGGGATAATAACATGAAGCATCAACAGGACACCAACAAAAATTTTTAATTGTTCTTCTCATTTCCTCTGCCAAATTGGACAAAAAGGTTTTCATGTAATATTATACACTACTTATAATGCATAAGTAGTGTCAAATTCATTGCAGTTACCATGGAGAAAAACTTCTCTCTTATGGTAAAAAGGTGTAAAAATACCATATCTGTACAGTACTGCCCTCTGTCAGCTTCCCAGACATTGATGGTGCTAGTTCTTCAAATATTATCAATGGGAAATACCGAAAAGAAGTATCTCTGGACAGACTTGAAGCCATGACTTTAACTAAAATATAGTCAACAATACATTGACAACTTGGACAGTAGACCATCAAGGTTGTGAAAATGACGGTGATATCAGCGTCAAGCAGTGTTTAGGTATAAATGAACTTTAGGTCAATTAAAATATGAAGGCAAATTCACTGCAGTTACTGTGGAGAAAAAACTGTCTCTTATGGTAAAAAAGATATAGAAACACCATATCTGTTCAGCGCTGCCCTCTGTTGAATTCCCAGGCATAGATGTTTCTAGCTCTTTAGCCATTTTATATATATATAAGTTCTGGGGGTCAATTTGTTCAACTAAAGGCAGTGCTCCAGCATGGCCGCAGTCAAATGACTGAAACAAGTAACTGAATAAAAGAATATATGTATGTACATACATACATACATACATACGTACACACATACATACATGCATACAAAATGCTTAAAGGAAAATCTGGATAAACTGGGATTTTCAGAAAGAAAAATTGACTGGCTAATTTGTAAATTACAAGTACAATCTATGAGTGGAACAGTAAAAATATGCAAGACTTTTTTTAAGTTCCAAATGTGAATTTGGCTGTGTTAACTACATCCCAAAGATGGAGTCTTGTATCTTTGTAAGAAACCAGCTCCCTTCTCAGTGGAAGATTTATAATAATTAAAAAACAGAAGAGATATACATAAATACAGACAGACAGACAGACAGACAGTGAAGAGTAGTTAGAGGTTCCTGCATAGGTTGTGTTATATAAACAAAAAATGGATTAAAGTGCACAATACCATTAAGAGAACTGTTGTAATCTTTTTAGACAGATTTGAAAGACAAAAACAAAATAAAATGTGTAATATTTCATTTCAATCTATTAAATTCTTTTAAATTTACATATAGCCAGTTTTATCCTTTCTACTGTACTTATCAAATGAAAATGATAAAATAATTATAGCAATTATAGAATGTATAGGGTTGAATTTGTTGCAACTGAGAACCAAGGCAATGAATGAAACGATATGGTTTCAAAAAGTTTAGTCAGAAACTCAAGTGACAAGTTAAGATTTTAAACGAAAGTCTAAGTAGAGGGATTGATAGACAGATACATAAAAGGAATCAAATAGATAGACAGATAGGTAGAGGTGAGAATGTTGTGTATAGAAGAACGAGATGGTCAGATACTTGCAAGTCATAAATCTTATCTTTATTACCCACAAGAGGCTAAACACAGAGAGGACAAACAAGGACAGACAAAGGGATTAAGTCAATTACATCGACTCCAGTGCGTAACTGGTACTTAATTTATCGACCCCGAAAGGATGAAAGGCAAAGTCGACCTCGGCGGAATTTGAACTCAGAACGTAGCGGCAGACGAAATACCGCTAAGCATTTCGCCCGGCGTGCTAACGGTTCTGCCAGCTCGCCGCCTTACTTGCAAGTCATAAATATTTGTCTGCTTACTTTGGCCTATTAATATATGTATGCGCGCGCGTACACACACACACAGACACACACACACACACACACACACACACACACACACACACACACACACACACACACACACACACACACACACACACACACACACACACACACGCACACACAGATATGGTTGGCTGTTGGTTTTTGAGTGAAAATTTCTTCCATCCTTTAATCTAACTAAAGAAGCACTCCCTCTCCCGTATATAAAGTAATTGTAAATATTTTACATTTAATTTTTAATACATCATTTCTTACGTTGATGATGATGATGTGGAGGTGTTACGTCACATAAGCATTACTACCTGACAAGTGCTTCAGGGGAGGTAACTCTGCTTACTCCAACAAAGTCGTGTCTCATTTAACCGCATGCACGAACATACCGACTTACATGTCTTCGCGCGCGCGAAATTCAGCAGAATGGATTATCCCAGAGCGTAACTTAGGTTATTTCATTTGTGATATGGTTTGATTATCGTCAATAAGTGCACCTATCAATAGAACTTAGTTGCTAGAAGCAGCAACCAAATTCTTTTTAAATGTAAAGAATTTTATTAGTCAATGTAGTTCCTATGACAAGGGCACAAAGTTTGTTGGTTAAGCAGGGTTCGATTCCTGGACTGGGTGATGCGTTGTGTCCTTGATTGAGAAACAAATACCAGCTGAGAGCTTGTGCAAACCTTTCTTCCCCACCAGCAGCTGTTATATAGTCAATTTCCAGCTGGATTAATGGCGGGGACTGAAAGGGTAACTATGTCTGCTCATGACTACATAGGCAGCAAAAATAATTGACAAAAATATGATATATGCTATCAAGTTATACTCACTTGTGAGCGATGGCTGAGATCAATTGTCCAGTATGACCAGACAAGACGGTCACAGCTGAAATGTACTTGATCAATAAGTCTGTTTGATCAGGTCTGATCTGGAGAGAGAAACAACAACCACATGCCCATTGCATGCTTAATCTGAGGCTCTATGAAGGATCCAGTTCTCTTTAAGCAATATCCCTATTTGGGACTATATTTGTTGAGTTTCCCTGTAAAAATATGATTCTTCATAATAAATCTCAGCTGGACCACCAGTGAAACAATCTTCTTCATTTCAGCCTATATAGTGGACATTCAGTAAATATAGCATATACCGGATGCTGAGCTTGGGGGTTGGTCTTAGTGATCATTTATCTGCTCCTATTTTTTATGCCAACTGAAGCAGTAATGATCAGGGCTACAAAATAAACATGACAATGTCTTCCCATGCAAATCAGCTCTAAGCAAGCAGACCTATGATCAGTGCCATTCCAGCTGTGACTATTGCCTCCTTTTATAAATCTAAGACTGTATTATCCAATGTTTATTATATATCTCCATGTTTTAGGATAGGCACACCATATCCTTGGTTCCATTGAAGTCTAATGTTGGCTCCATCTAATAAGTCTAATACGGAGCCGACACATATCCTTGCATACCAGAAAAAGAGACTAAAAGGTTTGACAAGAAGTTGGATATTGGGACTTGAAGCACTGCCTCAGAAACACTGTCCAACACATGCCAGCATTGAAAGGTAGATGTAAAATGCTTATGATAATAATAACTACATTATGTACAAAGTTTTTCTTCCTTTTCTTAAGATTGCAGTGAGATTTGGCTGCTATTTCTAGCAGTTTGAGTGATCCTGTAGATGCTTCTCATTAGTGTAGAACAGTAGGTGCCAGTGGAGCCAAGAGTCCAACTTTGTTTGGATTTCTCGTTGAAGTAATTATTTCACTTGTTCAGCTAATTCAATAATTCACTTGTGATAAAAAAAGGAACATTATAATTTTCATTCCTTCACTGTTTGAAATCAATAGAACTGACCATCAACTGAGGAAAAAAAATAAGGAGACACAGGAGTGGCTATGTGGTAAGTAGCTTGCTTACCGACCACATGGTTCTGGGTTCAGTCCCACTGTGTGGCACCTTGGGCAAGTGTCTTTTACTATAGGCTTGGGCCGACCAAAGCCTTGTGAGTGGATTTGGTAGGGGGAAACTGCAAAAAACCTGTCTTATATATTCGTATATCACTTGACAACCGATGTTGGTGTGTTTACAACTTAGTGGTTTGGCAAAAATGTTCCAATGTAGAATAAGTACTAGGTTTACAAAAAATAAGTCCCGTGACCGATTTGTTCGACTAAAATGTTGCTCCAACATGGCCACAGTCAAATGACTGAAACAAGTAAAAGAAAAGATTAAAAGAATAAAAGAAAAAATGCATGCATACATGCATACATACATACATACATACATACATACATGCATGCATGCATACATACATACATACATACATACATACATACATACATACATATATGCATGCATGCATACATACATACATACATACATACATACATACATACATACATACATATATGCATGCATGCATGCATACATACATACATACATACATACATACATACATACATACATACATACATACACACATACATACATACATACATACACACATACATACATACATACATCCATACATGCATGCATGCATACATACATACATACATGCATGCATGCATACATACATACATGCATGCATGCATGCATGCATACATACATACATACATACATACATGCATGCATGCATGCATACATAAATATTTAGTGTTTGGGCTAAATCTGATGGGTTTTTTAATATCTCCTTTTTTCAGCAACTGTTTAATGTATTGGTGGACAGCTAATGGTACTGGAGAACATAAAGATTTAAGTTGTAGCTGAGAAAAAGTTAGCTAACAGGGAGCACTGGGAGCTATCTGAATATTGGGAAAGAGTTACTTGTAACATGGTGATTTGCACCTAGTGTCAAAACGCTGACATCACGACTGCTGCTCAATGCTCTGTGAACACTGTAAAAGCTATAAGATGTGACAAGAACAGCTGTAATGGAAGCTACAAAGCTGGGTCCATCAGGAAGGGACATAGCAGGTGTTCTGACTGCATCTACATAGTGGCATTCATCCCCACATCTTTTAACAGAGCCTTAGGCTCAATTTAGATGGCTCTGTGAAGTGACTGGTGACTGTTCAAACTATGGCTGGAGAGAGTTGCTGCTGGAAAGCCATATGTGTAGCTACAGGATTTATCTCCTTACCATACCTCTAGAAAAAGAAAGAAATGTTTGTCAGGGAATTAGTAAGACTTCATCAGCCCTAATTTCTGCCCCCTAATTCTTCTGATTGTTATCCCAGGGTATAGTTGAGAAAGATACCAAGGCCAAGCTAGTGGTCAAGATCAAGGAGGTGTTCAAAGATTTTCTCAGGAACCCATTGAGAAATGCCTGTGCCATGTTTCAGAGCTGTCTTGAGGCAAACATAGAGAACAGTGACAAAAACAAATGCTACACAGATAGTTGGTATGAATATAAATGTACAAAGGAAATAAAGGGCATATGGATCTGAGACAGCATCAGGACAAGACATGTGTGAAAGTAACACAGTGGAAAATGATGTTCTACAGGAAAGTAGATAGATGAAAAGATAGAGGGATAGAATAGATGGAGGAAAAACACAAACCCAGTGTTGAAGATAAAGGGGAAAGTGAGAGCCCAAGATTATATATATATATATATATATATATATCCAGAGAGAGAGAGAGAGAGAAATAATACATTTCTAAATATCTCAGAGAGATATATGCAGTAGTGGTATGATAAAGTAGTTGTATACTGTCAACTTAATGTGACAGTCCCATGAAGGGAATCATACTACTGTTATTTAGCATTGGTATTGTCATTAAGGGGAGAGGGGAGTAAAAAAAATCATAAATTTTCCAAACAATTTTTTCATAAAAATATGCTCTCCATCATTTCGAAGGCTGTGATAAAAAAATAAAACAGTTGGAAAAATCCCCGTCAAAACGGAGAAATTCCAACTTATGTGGTCTTCTTGATCCGATTTCTGCCATCAAGGTCCTCTACACAGATACGTCTTCAACCATCTTCACCCCTGACGGAGAAACATCATCTTTCTCAATCAAAGCCGGAATACTGCAGGGAGACACACTCGCCCCATTTCTTTTCATCATTGTTGTTGATTATGTGCTACGTATGTCAGTTGATACCATCTCTGGCAAGGGCTTTGAAATAAAACCAAGAAGAAGTTCCAGACACCCAGCTGAGTACTTGACAGACACTGACTTTGCTGATGACATCGCTCTTATCAGTGATTCTCTCTCCAATGCCCAGTCTCTTTTACAATCTCTTGAACAAGCCTCAAATTGTGTAGGTTTTTACCTCGATGAGGCCAAGACTGAATACGTAAACAAGTGCCTGTCCAACAGTGATTGCATCATCCATACTCTCAACAATGCGCCCTTAAATATGGTTTCTGATTACAAATATCTTGGGTCATGCATATCATCATCTGGAAAAGACTTTCTAACTAGAAAGGGTATGGCCTGGTCAGCCTGTAATGACATGCATAAGATCTGGTCATCAAATCTAAGTAGAGACTTCAAACTTGAAATCTTCAAAGCCACAGTCGAACCAATTCTACTATATGGCTCAGAAACCTGGACGTTATTAAAGAAGCTTGAGAGGCGGTTGGATGGAACCTATACTCGCCTCCTTATGAGAGCTCTCTTGTGGAAGCGCCATCCAACCAAAATGCAAATATATGGGAAACTACCACCTGTGTCATCTCTTGTGAAAGGTAGGAGAGTCCAGTTTGCTGGACATTGTTGTAGAGCTGAAAAAGAAGTAATTTCTACTCTTCTCCTCTGGAAGCCATATACTAGCAATACCAGAGGGAGCACACTCTCCTACCCTGATGTAATCTCCAGGGATACAGGCATCCAGCAACAGGACCTCTGTAATGCCATGATGGACCGTGAAGTCTGGCGTAGCATAGTAAATTCCATTGTCTCGACCACGGTCGAACAATGATGAATGATGATGATGATCCGAAACTTCCCTCACCCCAACCCTCAGAAAAATTTTTCCCCACAAATTTCCTTATAATTGTAATCTATCTATACTGTTTGAAAAGTATTTTTATAAGCTTTCATTAAAAGATACCCATTTTCCTGAAAGTCATGAGGGAAAAAATTGGATCGTGTGAATTTTCCCAAAATCCTCCCCCGCCCTTCGGGCAGAATTTTCCATACCAATTTCTTTATAATCATAATCTATGCCGTTTGAAAGGTATTTATAAAATTTCATTTTTAAAAATTTCCATTTTCCTGAAAGTTGTGAGGGAAAAAATCAGCTCACAGGAATTTTCCGAAAGTCTTCTTCCCATTCCTCAGTTCGTTTGTGCAAATTGTGGTTTCCAGATTCGTTTACCACACATTTCTTTTACTTTTTTAATCTTTTTGGTGGCCAGGTGTTAAACTAGATATTAACCATATCTACCAGGGCTTTGGACGCCTTTTCCCCTACCAAGACTTCAACTACGGGCAGCAACTGCATGAGCGTCTCTACTCACTCGTGGAGGAAGTTCGAGAGGCAGCAACTTCCCCGTCACCTTTTTCCAGGCTGCAATTTCGAGCAATATGCCCAGTCTGCCTGCACCGGTAGCAAATGGGTCTAAGCTTCGTCTCCGCAGAGTCCCTGGCACTTAAAGCACCAGCCTGTGAACGGTCAGTCTCCCAACCTTCGCGGCATACACATCGACTTGTTCCCAGCTTAGCCAACGTGGTGTACATCCCCTCCGTATAAGCTCCCCTTAATCGCTGCTTGATCTTCGCCGCGCTCAGATGGGCTTCCTTGTCCATCGAGGAGCCACTACTTTGAACTTACAAATCCAGGTTACCACACGTCCTTCGTCATAGAAAAGTCTAACGGAATCGCTGCCATCATGTGGAAGGGGATAACAAAGTACGAGTGCCGAAATAGCTTTTAGTACGAGGGAACTCTATGCGGGGAAATAAAAAAACGTTCGCCTATCTTTTCGTCGTTTTGCCGTCCAGCTGTACTCAATCCAAAACTCGCGCCCTGCTCGTGCACTTAACGATAGCAGCTGCTAATACCAAATTCTTTCAGCTTGCTCGCTCCTCTGTTCTTCTTAGGAGGTTCCTGATCTTACTTCCTCTCTCACCCTTCCTGTTCTGATCAAGTCCCTTGACCGTTAACGCCACAATCCTGTTCTTCCACTCATCTTATTACCACACCAATGAAGCCTATTCTTTTCCAGTGAGCATCTACGCATTTTGCTAGGAAATGTGTTGGACAAGGTGCTCACTACCAGCCTATAAGTGCTTTTGTAAGAGGGATGTTTTTAAAAATCACAGCAGCTGACATCTATGCCTGGTCATTCCGGTACAGATATACTGGCAATATGATGCCATGTGAGATTATTCTCAAATGCTATAAACACAATGGAACACATTGCCCTCTAGACTTAACATAACTTATACATACACATCATAGATATTTTCAGCTATTATTTGCTTTCTGAGAAAATCTTTTAAATCAGTCAATGATAGCGAATATAAGGCCTTCAAAACATTTTAGAAAATATGATTTAAGATTCTGAGTTTTTGACTTGCCAGCAAGAATCAGTCTTTCCAAGATTTGCACCAAGCCACCCCCCCCCCCTCATTGGCTGTAATAAAATACATGATCTTTAATTTTCAAACACACGAGAGATTTTTGTCAACTACTGACAGAAGTGTTTCACCCCAACCCTATAAAATACATATATGAGACCCTATCCCATTTCTCTTAAGATAGTTTCATGAGATCAAGGTAATACTAAAAGGATTCCTGGTTGGCTCTAATAAAATATGTGATTTTTAATTTTCAGAAACCTCTTGAGAGAGCTATTGTCTACTAATTGCTTGGATAATCTCTGCTGAACGGCGACTTTCACCTTACTCTATATTATATACGTGATATCTTGCATTACTTCTCCATAAAACCTAAATGAATTGGTGGTGTCAATGTTATAAGCGGAAGTAGAGGATATAAGACGGAAGTTGGTTTTCAATTAATCAGTTAAATATGGCGGACCTGTCGCTCGACGATTACATCAAGAAAGATTTCCGTTCGCGTGATTCGTGAGTAGTCGTTTATTGTTCCATTCACTTTGACTCGTGTGCACTTTCCTTTATTCTTTCCTGCCACGTTTCATTCTACCAACATACGTCGTCACCATTCCTCTTATTTGCTTCCTTCTACTTGGCTCTCCTCAGCGAATCTCTTCGCTTTCCGCCGACACATGCCTCCTTTCTTCACCAAAATACATCAGGAAATCTATAAACACCGAATCCATTTACTCTCTAAGAATTCTCTCTTCAAAATATCCTTTCAGTTCATTAAAGTCGCCAAAATATATTGCTTTAAATCCCCCCCAGAAGCGTATCTTTTATTAAATTCGAAATATTCCCCAGGTGTTCTTTAACAATTTGTAAATATTCTTTTTTCCTCTTTCTTTAAACTCTTCTCTGACTTCAAATTGTGTTCCACTTCTTCATTCTGCACAGCTTGACAGGATTAAGATTCGCTGATTAGGCATTCTCTATAACATATTCTCTATAAAAATTCCAATTGAAATCTTTCTTTTGACAAATTTCTTTCCAAATGAATTCTCTACAAAAATACTTTTTACTAAACATTTCACTTTCCTTTTGACTTAACCAAAAATATGTGTATTTTGAGCGATTTATATTATTTCTTGATTATGTTTACTATTCAAAAATGTTTTTTCCAATGAGAAAACGTCAGCTTTTATTGGGGTGAATCGATTTTAGTTTTGCCTTAATTGTATTTTTAAGCTCTCCGTCTGTCAGGAACTCAAAGAAACAAGTTAACCTTTTGTTTTTTTAGAGTATCTAAACAGGTTCACTTTGGTTTTATTCCATAATAATAATGAATAGTAGCCTTGTTTATATATATATATATATATATATATATATATATATATATATATACATATCTGTATTAATGTTCAATTATTATATAAATATTTATTTATGGTTCCACGTATTTGTATTTCACGTTTAGTTTAATCAGTAATTTTAAAATTTATTTGTTTGTTGCAACCGAAGTTGACAATTTCATTAAAAATATTTCCGTTCTTCATCTTTATGTATTTCAATTATCCATTTTTGTCAGAATATCTTTTACTTCATTTCTTTTTTCATTCTATTGATTTTTGTATTTGCTTATTTCTTACACTTGACATCCAAGATACCAAATCTTATATTCAGCTCTGTTGTTTGGTTCTACTACTGAGTACTGCTACCATTATGTGTTGAAATCTTGTGTAGGCTTCAATTTATTTTCCACCTCGTTGTGGTCGATAAATAAACAGAAATTATATTGAAAATGCTCCTAAATTCCATTAAACTTTGAATATACATTCACCTATAAATGTATGAATAGTCGTGTAATCCTTATCGCATCACTACAGACTTGTTCCTTGGGCTCATCTGATTAACATTCCTGACAAGATATTTCTCTCTGAAGTTAAACTAAGAAGAATTCGGAGTAAATATTATCTTTTTCTGCTTAAATATAGATACTGCGATGGATAACAAAGTAACATCTTAACCACCGTACTCGGTTTGGTGTGTAAAATAGATTTCCATTTAAATTCACTCTTCATTTCAATCTGTGTTCGCTTCACTCATTAAGGCAATTGTTTCTCTTTTAAATGTGTTCGCAACTAATTTTAAATTAGCTCCATATAAATAGAAAGGTGCTTTTCAAGTAAACGTCGAAGCTGTCCTGGTTTAACAAAGTCACACATAAATATATTTATCAGTTCCTCTTTGTTTCTTCTCTCTTCTTTTACTCTTCAAACCATATTACAATAAAACGGACAAACATGCAGAAGAAATATATTCTAAGTCTACAATAGGATTCCTCAGTTCAAATTTTGGTTATTCCCCTTAGATTGTTATTCTCGAAGACGAATGGATGGAATTGCCGAATCGGCAGAGCGGCGTTGCCTCGCAACTTTTTCTATTCCAATTTCAAAATTCGTTCTCTTTGTCCTTACTGTTTATTCTTTCATTGTCTGTGAAATAAGCTTAAGTACTGAGGTTGGTATAACAATCAGTTACACTCTTCCTCACAGATGTATGGCCTCTACACACATTTGGAATCTACTGTGAATGATGGATGATAACAGAATAGAAAGAGTGTCTTGTGTTTTGTTATATTCTTAAACATTTGTAGTCGATAGAACCACCTCCCCTTTCAAGTATTAATGTCGAAATTAAAGACTTTGTTAGTGTTTGAAATCCATAGAAGAAATGATTATTCTTGGTAAGTTGGTAGATAACAACATACTTGACTACAAAATAATTTAGCCTTACCCTCACCTCTACATATTGTTTCGTTAATAGTCTTAAACATCGACGTTTAGAAATAAGTGGTCAAAATGCTTAACTGTTGAAGAAATCTCTGACCCCCCCCCCCCCTCATATCTCAAGACTATTTTGAACCTTGCATACACCAACCCCATGGAGAAATATTAGAAAGGAGTACTAAATTCTGTATATGAGGGTTAATGATTATTAATCTAACAAAAAGAAAAAAAATTGTACAAATTTCAATAATCCTTGTAGAACTGGGCAAAGCCAAATTCTGGTGGGTAAAAGTTAATTCTACAAATTGCATAATTCGTATTCAAAGTAATATCAGCAAACTCTTACTTAACTCCTCCAGTGCTGGTAGCAATATAAGCAAAACTACTCTTTTTATTGATTTGTCTTTATGGAAGGAATTTTGTGAGGATAATTTTTGAAATTTGAAATCATTCTATATTGTCATGCATAATATATAATTTTAAGGAAAATGGATTTTAAGTATGACACATGGAATTGAAATAACTTGCTCTGTTGTTTTTATTTTGTAACAATGAATAGTGAGAATGAAAATACCTGATTCTCAGTTTTTTTTTCCTTCACTGAATCCAAATAAATCGATGTTTCTCTATCAGATCAGGTTTTTGTGTGGTGTGCAATTTAACTTTTAACGGCTTTTATAATTACACATCTTAAAATACAATGGAAAAGATATGCTTGGTTAAAAAAAGTAGCCTAGTTTGATTTTCTACTATATTTTGCCTCAGGGTCCAGCAATGGTCAGCAAGCAGACTCAGGCTCTTGTTGCCATGTAATGCTTTTTCTATGGTAGAAATATCATAGAGGAAATGCTCACCAGACCCAGTTTTTCTAATAAATAAAAAAAATGAAAGTCATTCCAAACAGAAAACACTTTGTCACACTGTACCCATCACTTGGTAAGATTTAAGATTACCTACTGTGTCAGAATAGTTCTCAGTATTTTGATTTCTCCAAAACAGATACTTTTGAAAATTTGTTTTGCAGCTTTCTCAACTTCATTCCAGTTTCCTTCAAATCTCTCTTCCTTTAAGAATACTCTGATATAAGGACCTACAAAAATGATGAATCCAGTTTGTTTTATCTATCACTTTTATAAAGATTTTTAGAAGTCCAAGCTAAATATGCAAAGGAGGAAGATACAATTTATCAGGATCATACAAACCATCTATATCATTTGGAACAAGTGAGGTATGCTTTAGTCACTTCTTCTGAACATGGTAGGTGTATTTGTCCCTACTGTCTCACTCACAGGAGTTTAAAAACAAGACTTGATGTGATCCCAGTGCAGCCCTAGTAAAAGTGCAATGATCTTCAGACCTCTACAGATATCTCGCTCATATTCCTGTTACTGAAACATATAAAGACCGTTTTGTTGTCCAAGCCTTTGATGTTTGTAGCATGTACAATAGGTTTAGAGAATTTCTGTTATGGAAAGGTCCTTTTGAAGAACCAATCAACAATCTATGTTCTGTTCGACTAGAGTTTCCTTCACCGAATGTTTACAAAGCACGAATCCATCTTCAATTAAGACCCATTCTTTGAAGTGATCTTGGTGGTTGTGGTAGAGTATCAAGTCGATTCTCACTCTTTGATCTTGCATTTAAAACTTCAGCCTGCCACTTAGATTCAAATTGTGAACTAGGTTGTTCAGATCTCCTTATAACAGTAAATGTGGTCCATTGAAGGAACAGATATCCTGAAATGTAGGATTAGAAATGTCTTTATCCTTTTCTTCATATGTTCCAGCTTCATATGATTCCTCAACACTTAAAGTGATATGTGCCTTAAGATATTTGGTCTTGGAAGATGAGCACTATGGGAAGACTTGTCTCATTGCTGACAGTAGAGAGCTTACAAGCAGACTGTCTTGCAGTTGATCTACAGACAAACTCTAGGCTCATCATCATCATCATTGTTTAACGTCTGCTTTCCATGCTAGAATGGGTTGGACGGTTCAACTGGGGTCTGGGAAGCCAGAAGGCTGCACCAGGCTCCAGTCTGATCTGAACATATTTCAACTTGAACAGTCTGTTGGCGTGACCAAATTTATCCTGCCAGCATTATGAGAACTTTCTTTCCAAGGAATAAATAGTACTAATTTGCCATAATAAATAACTACAACCTATATTAATATATTTCATGTGCTGATTAAGCAAAATGTGAATAACATGAACATTGCATCACAAGTAAACTAAGCTTTATTGGAAAAATTTTATTCCGTATTTCAGTTCAGCATACTCTGGGATCACCCATCAAACACTTGACAAAATTGTTGTGCAGTGTATCACCCTACTCACGGAATATCTTACTCTTCTACTGATTTCAGTCATTAGATTGTGGTCTTGTTGGAGTACCATATTCAAGAGGTTTAGATGATCACATATTTGCATGCTTCCATAGTTTCCATCTACTAAATTTCATTTACAATGTATAGGTCAACCTACTGTAGAAGGCACCTGCCCATGGTGCTACATGGAGGTGAAGGGTCAGATCTGGATCCACATGAACCATATGGCTCTTGCTGCATCTATATATTGCATAATGATATGCAATATAAATTTTATTGATTTTGAAACCATTATACAAATATTTAAAAAAAGAATTTTTTTTATAATTTACTTTCTCAGTGAATAGGCTCAAGTCAACAGGCTTAATGTTCTTATGGTTAAGCTGTTAGTCGTAGAGACCACAAAAATCCTCTCAGCAACAAATTTGTGCAAACAAACCAATAGGAGAGCCTTTACATAAATTGCTTGAAACAGCAGCCAAATCTTCCTCAAATCATTCAGTAACATAGATTATTTAGATCACTGGACAAAAGTTTGGTAGTAATTCATTTCTCAGTCAGTAATTAATTACTTTAGATGATTTGAGCTTGATACTTCAAGAAACCAAAGAAAATAGTTTCATAAATACACATTTGCCAGTAGATTGTAGTTAGTGTGACCATGGAAAATTCAACCTAGTAGAATCAGTAGTGTGTTGGAGAAAATATCTTCTGATATGTGGTTACATTCCTTTACTGTCTCAGTTTAAATCAACATCCATGATTGATGTTTAGCTTTGACCCTTTTTGGTTTAAGTATGAGAGTTGATGTAACTGATTGTTTCATCTCCAAAATCAGTTTGTAACCTTTGTGCATGTGTTGAAAATCAATATCATTCATTATTGCACTTTTATCACATTGTATCACTTCTCTCTTACTTCACACTTGGTCTTCATTTTATGTAAAATAACATCAAAAAGTTGTAGGGACAAGAAGATTGTTCTCTTGTTTAAAACATTTGTTAGAATCCGCAGCTTGGCATGAATCAATGAAGGAATTTATACCAAGTATCTATTTCGGAAGAATTCAAATTTTACAGTCATTATGAAATTCTTCATACTGAGATCACATTTGATTGTGACTGAAGGAAAGAGATTTTAACCCTTTAGCATTCAGATTATTCTGTAAGATGTTATGTTTGTTCACATTGAATTGAATTAATCATGCATTATTTTGTAGCTTTAAGATTTTGATTACCTGATTGTTTATTTGTAGAATGACAGTATAGGGTAAGTGTGAGAGGCTAGATATGGCTGATTTTTAACATAAAACAGGTACAATGTTTGCACCAGATGTGGCTAGTTTAAATGCTAAAGGGTAAAGTTTATATCCTAGTTTCAAGTTTTCATTATTTTTTTCTTTTCTTGCACATTTAAATCTTTAGTATTTAAACATCTAAATATTACTGTCAGCCTCGCCTGGCCCCCGTGCCAGTGGCACGTAAAAGCACCATCCGTTCGTGGCCGTTTGCTAGCTCTGTCTGGCACCTGTGCGGGTGGCACGTAAAAAGCACCCACTACACTCACGGAGTGGTTGGCGTTAGGAAGGGCATCCAGCCGTAGAAACACTGCCAGATTTGACTGGGCCTGATGAAGCCTTCCGGCTTCACAGATCCCAGTTGAACCATCCAACCCATGCTAGCATGGAAAACGGATGCTAAATGATGATAGCAGCATTACTATCTGCTTTGATAAGATGCTACATTTGACATGTTTACATCCTATTTTAGTAACATGTCAGGTGTAGCTTATCAAAGCATATTATATATTAATTATATTATTAATTATATTAATGCCATTAATATTATCAATGTTCAAGGATTGATTATTGTAAGCAAAGGATTTTGCTAGTTATCACTTATTAAATGATATATTCATTTTATTTATTTTCTTCAATTTGGTTTAATTTCAGACAAGGAAAATCTTGGAAAAACAAACGCTTGCAGCCATTGTTGAAAACCAATTCACTTTCTCGTAACTTGAAACCTATGACAAAGAAACCCCCTTACTTTTCTAATCAAAGGCCACCAGCAAAGCAACGGCTTAGCAGTGGCAGTCAGAATCCTTCAAGTCACAAGCAGCAAGTTTACAATCAACATGTCAAAACTCCTCAACGAAAGCCAGCATTACTTCAGTTTGATGCCCGCCTGAAATTGTCTGCAAAATCCTTCAAAGATGCCAGGGAAAAAATTGGAAGTAATGTTGTTGATGCAAGACATAAAATCCAAAACTCTCAAGCCAAGAAATATGTTCAAGATGCCAGGAAGAAAATTATCATGAATCATAAATTGAATCTAAATAGTCAAAACAACCCAAAGGTAACAATAATGGGTTTAGGGAAACCGCAGTCATTTAAGGACCCTGTACCAGGGAAAATGACCACAGCTGGGGCCAACATTATTCGTACGGTAAATATCTCTGTTCACTTTTCTGGCAATTTTTCTTCTCAGTTCATTAAGTTATTAAGTTAATTACATGCATTTGATAAAGCAGGTGTTAAGTTTGTTTAACAGCTACATGATTCTAGATTCAGTTTAGTTGAAATAACATCATATCTCGTGTAACAGGATTCAAGGTATTCATTTTTTTGTGAGGTGAGCAGTCACTCCCAATATGGCAGCAAGTAACCAGTAATAAATCAGTCCTCAAGCAGCCACTTTGTTGGGAGATATAAAACAATTTTAAAAATCTGGGTAGCTGGCTTAAGCAACCAACTCAACTTTGTTATTAGTGGTGGTGTTAGAAAAGTTCAAAGAGGACTGTACCATTGCTAGACTAGGGGATAGTATGAAAATGGAATATGCTGTATATGTCTAATTTGACATATACTAATATGTGGGTAGATATTTGTTAAGGGTAATGTGAACAGGGAAGGAATGTTGTATATATTTGTATTGTAGTTTAATATTTTTCTTTAATTTCCAGGTAAACAACAGACATCAATCTAGAATTCACCCATCAAGTGAAGTTAGTCTAAAGCGAACTGTAAGTTTTTGTTTTAATTAAATTTGTGCTTATTATTACATACTATCATCCAGGGCTGTGAAGTCGACAAAACCTTTAACTCCAACTCATCAATTTATGGTCCTACCAGTTACAACTCCATTTGTAGACTAATCGTATATTACAGTGTTTAAATTCAAAGCACACAATATACGTGGCTTAAAAAGTAGTCATCAGGCTACGTTTTAACACCCTCACCTATCAGTTTGCATATAAAGGCATTATCTCTGCCATTGTGGCTTTTTAAAAATATTATTTAAGAAGTTACAAGCATTTAAGCATAAGACAAAGCTTACAACATTAATTTGGAAAAATAAAGAGATTTTTAGCAAAATATAAAAGAAACCAACAATAAATACTATGAGAGAAGGTTCAGAGCATCTTTTGCTTACCAGTTTCAAGTACACCAAAGCCAAAACTAAATGACTTAAAACCTAAGGCAACTTGAGAAATCACTGTTTTAACAAATAAGCTGAAGTCAATACATAGTCATTCCTTTTCTAGATTTAAAATATTGTTTGAATGGGATGTGAAGAATTACATTAATTGAAATAAATCATCTTGGAAAATATAGTAAAATTTATCCCTTCAAAATATATTAAAGAAACATTTTGTTTGTAGAATTACGGTTATATCAAAAATGCAAATTCAACATTTGTTGACATCTTGCTTTTAGAAACTGTATTGCTTCTATCAGAACCTATTTTATTTTGATTGTTGAGCTGACAGAAATGTTAGCATGTCTGTCTTTGTTTTGAGTTCAAATTCCACTAGGGTTGACTTTGCCTTTCATCCTTTTGGGATCGATAAAAAAAGTACCAGTTGAGCACTGGGGCCAGTCTAACTGATTTAGCTCCTTCCTTGAAATTTCTGGCTTTACATTAAAATTTGAAAGCATTGTTGTGGAATTATGAATTTTAATGTATTACAATTTACATTTAGTTGGAGTTGGTACATTTTTACCAACCCCAGCTCCAGCAACCCATACTTACAACTTAGACCCCACAGCCTTGGTATCGTCAGCACTTGTTACTTATATTTGTTCTTAGATGAAGCCTACGTGCCACCCATTATTGATTCTCTCCATCCTCCTCTTATTAGCTAGTAGATAAATCAACTATGGTATTGAGATCAGTCTTGACTATTAGTACCACCATTACACTACAACTATCTCCTCACCAATATGTTGGGCATCCTCTCCCTTTCTTCGATTACTATGACAGTCCTTGCTGTCTTAAATTAACTGTGTACCATCCAAAGCTAACTGATGCAGCTACCTCTCTTCTTTCTTTAATCCATGCTAAGCACTCTCACCTCCCCTATATCTGACTAACCCTTACTTCTCAAAATTACAGCTCCTTGGAACCAATAACAGAGCTTTATAATGATTGTTTGACCAGTTAGATATAGCAACCAAATCTCTCTTGAATTACACTAGCTTATATTGAAGGAAATATGCATCTCATATTATAATAGCCATTATAAATGTTGATTGATTGCTCCAGTCACACTTTTTGTATAGAGAGAGAAAAACAAGTAAAAGAGGGATACAGAGAGAGTTATAAGTTAAAGCCAATTGAGAAACATTGAAGTTGACGAGCAATGGTAGGGGTACAATAAAGATAACCTCAAATATATGACACATGTTCTTCTGCCTGTCAAACACACAGACTAACTACAGTTTAATTAGGATACTCTTGACATGTAGCTGGCAGGGAGTTGTAGAGAAGCCATGTGTGTGCATGAATATTTATATTTGTGTGGATTTGTATGTATGTATGTCATCATTATTTAATATCCACATTTCCATGCTTGCATGGATCAGAGAGAATTCATTGAGGCAGATTTTCTATGGCTGGATGCCTTTCCTGTTGCCAATCCTGACTTGTTTTCGAGCAATTTCTTTTTACAGAGGACTGGAAATGAACAACACTTACATGACAGTGATGCTTGTTTACAATCAGGATGTCGAAACAAGGGTACACACACACACACACATACATGACCAGCTTCTTTCAATTGCTGTCTTCCAAATCCACTCACACAAGGCTTTGGTCTGCCTTGAGCAACATTTACTCAAGATGTTGCTCAGTGGAACTGAAACTGAGACTTCATGGTTGGAAAGCAAGATTCTTAATCACTCAGCCACACCTGCACCTGTTTTTTATGGGACAGAAAGGGCAACCAGCTTAAGCACTTGTTCAGGTTTTCATCACTTTGTTGTTGCATTTTGCACAAGGTTCAACTACCTATGCAGATCTAGGGATTATATTGTTTACTTATATAGTGAGGATATAGTAATTTTGTATTACTATTATTTGAATTGTTACTATGTTTATACACTAGTTAATTTTGAGTTAGTTAAAAGAAGGTACTTGACTTTTATACTATTTTACCTGTGTAGAGCATTCGAGAGGTCTCCAATGAAAACAAGACCCCTTGATCCTACACTGTCTTCATTTGTCCCTTCCTTTTTGTCATGTATATGTGTGTATGCTTATTAATTTTATGTTTGTCTTTCCATGCTGGCATGAATTAGACTGTTGTTTCCCAACTGGTGCCATATAACCTCAAATGGAGCCACAGAAAAATTGGGGAATGGAGGGGTCATAGGTTTAGTGAAGGGGGCCACACAACTACCACTTTGTTCCTAAAATTTTCTATTACTGTCTCTTGTACTTTGAAATTTACGCACAATGCATTTTCTATATCTTCTGTTATGACAAATAAGGATAAGATGGAGAATGTTCAGATCTTTTACCTCTGTTGGCAACCAAAAATCTCTCTCTGAATGAAAAGAAGATTATATGATACATGTGTATGAACTGCTATGCTGCATGGTTGTAAAAACATGGGCCCTGAATGCAGAAGTCATACGGAGACTAGTGAAGAATGAAGCTAGTATACTCTGCTGGATGTGCAATATCATTGTACATGTGCTACAGAGCACTAATATTGAGAGAAAGGTTAAGCTTAAGAATTAGATGCAGTGTGCAAGAGAGAAGTCTGCTGGTTTGGTCAAGTAATGCATATGGATGTAGACAGTTGCATACAAAAGTGCTGGGAAGTTGTGGAAGAGGGAGACTCGGGAAGACATGGGAGGAAATAGTGATTACTGATCTCAAAGCACTGAGCCTTACAAAGGAGATCACTGAAGACTGAGTTATGCGGCACATTGCTGTACTCAAGAAGACCCACCCACTACAAAAGGATTAATATTCTAAAACCAAGGGGCCATGAAAAAAGCACTGGTGCCATGTAAGAAGTACCCAGCACACTCTATAAAGTGGCTGGTGTTAGGAAGGGCACCCAGCCATAGACACCAAGCCAAAACTATGGGAACTGGTATGGCCCCTGGGCTTGCCAGTTCCTGTCAAGCTGTCCAGTCCATGTCAGCATGGAAAATGGATGTTAAACGATGATAATTTATCATTGATCAAGTATCAAATTGAACTTGAAAATCTTGTATAAATTCAATATTGTTATTGCTTTGAAGTTCGTACAACTGGTGACAATCACTGAGGCTAATAATGAACTTTGGGATAGTGTTGTAACATTTGTGAATGGCAAGCAGCTTGGAGAAGAAATCTCAGCTATTGAATGGGACATATTCTGCCTTTCAGATATATTGAAAAAGCTAAATTTGCAGAACAAACAGAGGCTACGAATACTTTCCTTAGAAAACTTAATCTATTCATGATAAATCTTGTGCGCAAGGAGTTGATGCATTTTCCAACTCTTGTCACTACTGAGGAGCTGCTGCAAGAGGTTGATATTTGAGTGTACATTGAACACTTGAAAAAATTGCTCAATGATATGGAGTCTAGGTTCAGTGTTTTCTTTGAAATGAGCATTCCAAGTTGGGTGGTCGATTGATTTGAGACAAATGCATTTGTTGTTGATATGGGCAACAAGAAAGCCCTATAATTGAGTTGCAGTGTAAACAATCTATTTAAGTTAAATTTAATCATGGACTTGATAACTTATTGACACCCAGTGAAATTGCTATGGAATTCCCATTGCTTTAGCAGAAAATAAGATTTTGTTCTATTGCCTTTCCTACTTTTTACCTAGTTGTGTCCAGTTTAAGTGAGTATCATTCTTGCTATCAAAAATTCACATCTCTTAGAAATTGTATGTAGAGGTGATTTTTGTTCATGTCTAACAACATTGGACCCTGATATTGAAAAGCTTGTGAAACTGCATCAGTCACAAAGATTTTATTGAATATATACAGTAAAAAGAAATATGGCACATTCTTCTGATTTTTGCTAAAGGATGTTATTTTTATGGTAAAAAAGTAATATTTTTAGAAATTATTTTCTGGATATCGGTGCAAATTTTTTGTTATGTATGTTATACCAGGAAAATAATGAATTATTAAATGGTTGTTTTATTAAACCCTCAAAATATCTTAGCTTTTGTTAAATCTAGGAATAGGGAATAAATGTGCAATTAATTGACACTGATAGTTTTATGGATTTTATTACATTAGCGGTAAAAACAGATCACCTTTGAAAAATATTTTTTAAGGTTTATTATAAATTTTTGTTCAGAAATTGTTCATAGAAATAAATTCCTTATTAGGTTGGTGCATAATTATTGCGGCTTTTTTTCAACAAAAACATTTAACAAAAGCATCTTTAAATGATTATTCCAACCAGCTGCCAAGCAAATGGAAAGCAGTAATTGAAGTAGATGGTGAATATGCTCTGGAATAATCATCTAAAGATGTTTTTGTTAAGTGTTATTGTTTTTGTTGAATAAAATTTATTGAAAAAAAGCTGCAATAATTATGCACCAACCTAATGAAACTAATTTAAAATTTCATTGTTAGTTATAATTTATTTTTATAAATTTTATTTTTATTAAGTATTTTCTTCACTGGGGGTGGGGTGTTTTAAAGATTCCAAGCAGGGCTAAGCACAAATAAAAGGTTGGGAACCACTGGTTTAGTTGAATGTGTTATTGAAGAATTGTTTTACAGCCCTTTCTGATGTTAATTCCTACCTGCTTTTCAAGTGAGGGATTTTATATTCCACATGGCTTTGATAGTAGGAAGTCAACAGGTGGTTTATTATCATGAGAAATGGCAACAGAACACCACATAAATGTTATGACTTTCAAACAAGTGACTGATGTATACAAATATAGATACACACTTGTATGTGTACACACACACACACACAATAGACTACCTTTTCAAGTTTCCATCTTCCAAATCCACTCACAATGGTTGGATCACTGTATTGTGTGTGTGTGTTTATATATTGCCTGCTATCTACTCTTGCTCTTCTGGATCACTTATCTCCGGTAACTCTGTCTTCACCCTCCATTATGCTATATTTAAACACTAGTAATTTGTAATGAAAACACATTCTGAATAAAAATCTATAATATACACTAAACACAATTTTTTTCAAAGGTGACCTGCTTTTTTACCATTATTCTCCAATATACCCTAAATCTCATGTCATTGCTCTATCTCCTTGGTCATATTCCCTATTACCACTGTGCTATTCTCTTGGCCATGTTGCTTTAATTATATATGTAGATCACAGAATACTTAGAACCCCAGTTCATCTGAGTTTACATTGGACTAACTGTACCCTGTACATTCTACTGTTACCCACTCCCATTGTTCGACTACTTCAATTTACTACCTACCCTCATACTCTTGCTCCTTTTCCTTTTACATATCCTGGGTCTGTATCATTGTCCCTTAGTCATGTTGCTTTCTATCAGTGTTCTATCTTCTTGGCCATAATATCTTTACTATACATACATCCTGAATTTTAAGCTTGCTTATCTTTCATTCTCTATCACACATTCTTCATATTACTTATCACTATCATTCATGCCTAAGTCTTTCTGTAACAAATTAAGTTGACACATAGGGTTGTGAAGTCCCATATCTTATATATATATATAATCAAAATACTAAATACCTGTATTCCTTACTCTTTTATCAGTTGTGCCCCACCACTTTGTAAAACAGTTAGTGGGCAAGGAGTCACATGTGGTCATGCGATTCCTTTAGGCCTTTCTAGAACATGGTTACTTCTCTAGTGTTGGTCGCTTTCAAAACACACCAACTGCTCTCTGTGAAGTGTAAAGATGGAAGGACTCTTTGGTTTCATCAAGATCGTGGTACTTTTTTAGTCCTGGTGTTGTGGAAAAAGCACCTCATAAATTCTGTAAAGTGTTTAATGTTAGGAAGGGTATCTTGCTGTAGAATTCAAGCCAATAATGAAGCACAAGTAGTCAGAGAACTTGGAGAAAGTGTAGGTTTGAGAGAACCCTTAAGTTTTATCTTGTTGAGGGTGTGACAACCTCTCTAGTGCTAGTGTCATAAGAAAATGCACCCACTACACTCTTGCAGTTGATCATAGGGAGGGCATCTTGCTATAGAAACCAAGTCAGAATGAATGGACAGCAGATGATCCTCCAACATATCTAGAAGGAGAAGACCATGATTACTTTTCCAACATGGAAAGCAAATGTAAAATGATGATTGCATATGACCAGCTTCCATTCAGTTTCTACTTAGCAAATTTGGATCTTTTCTATTGCTGTCAGTGTTTTTGAAATTTTAAAGTTAAGCAAGAATTTTCGAATTTGGTATATTGATGTAATTTTTCACACTGAATCTGATTTTGCTATTGATGTGTTCCAGAAAAATTTTATGAAAATGCTAGAGGTTTAGAGTTTGATCAGTCTTACCTAATCAGAAAATAGTATTTTAAAAGTTGGCAAAACTTTTTGTGAATGATATCTTGTTAAATGGAACAGGCATATAATTTTAAAAGGAAAAATCCTCAATGAATTTTTTTTTTGTAAAAAAATTATAAACAAACTGTATATTATACAACAGTAATAATGGTTCAGTTCATGTAAATAACAATGAAAGTTTTCTCAAATTGTTCTGTGGGATTAAACATGTAAACTCTTTTATTGTAATTAGAATAGCACTGTTATTCAGAAATTAAGAAGGATATATCCATGTGTAATTTCATGAATGAGTGTATGACTAGCATTATACTCTCTATATAGTAATATCTGCATTTAACATTTCTTTCTTATGTGAAGAATCCTTACACATTTCTCAGATTCGTCCTCTCTACTGATATGGTTATGGCCATTAATTTTTGTTCATTTGGTAAGACTTAGCATTTTACTATTTCTTTCGAAATTGTTTCTTTTCTCAGTAAAATCCAATGTAAATATTATTTCATTGTTATTTTCCATCATCTGAATAATCACAATCTATTCATTTGGAAATAGTTGACATCTTTCAGTATCATCGTTAACTCCTGCATAAATTTCATTTACTTGACCATCTGTGATAAATATATTTTATGTCCTGGTGCCATTTACATTGGAGTTTATAAAAAGAATTTTCAATTCCTAAGTTTCTCCACCTTTTAAGTTTTAGTTGATTCCACCTTTACTAAAGTGGATTATTGTATCCACTTGTTTTTATTAATAACCTTTTATTTTTTTTAAATGCTTAGTTTGAGAAAGAAGGCCAGTGCCCATGATCATTTTCAGGGTATGGAAGTTATGTTCAGATCATTGGCCTGGCCAGAATGCTCAAAACAAACTGGACTCTATTAGGGTCACTTATGGGTCAGGTGGTGATGTTAAACTTGATGACCAGTTAATTCCCAAGAGTTAATCCTGCCCAAGAACAGGAACAGTTTCTCTGATAACTTCCACAGATTTTGTATACCAAATTTTACAAAAAAAAGTTTTGGTTGACCTGAGACTAAGGTATAAAACACTTATCTGTAGTAGTACTACTCAAGGAAATTGAATCTGAAACCATATAATTTCAAGATTACACACAATCTGCAGCAGCTGTCATTTGTGTAATTAAATGTCATTTTTGTGAGAGAGTATTACTACACACTACAGTGTCTTGGTACTGCTTTGGTTTATTCTAGTTTCTAAGTTGTATTGTTATTCAGTTTTATTTTGGATGTTTGAATTATGGTAGGGTTTGAATTTAGACACAGAAAGTTTACCATGCACTCAAAGCAGAAGTAAAAAGAAAAAAAATGGAGGTGCAAAATATATCATGTAATAATATAAATATTATAGGTCTATTTTAAAATCAGAAACAATAATGAATGGGATGGAAGCTTTATACTATTGTGGTGGCTATTCGTTGCTAAGTCAGTCTGTTATGTGGCCTGGGGATATTACATGTCATGCCTGAAGAGATGCTGTTATATGATGTCGGAAAATACAGCTACTGAGAGTGTGTCAGGCAAGCAAGAACAAATCAATGCACCAGGTAAAAACTCATCAAACTAGGGGCAAAAAAAAAATCCTGAGAAACATTGCATTTTCTGCTAGATACATCAAAGAAATAGGTCAATCAACAAAAGTGCACACAGCTCTATTGACAGCCTCAGTGTATCAATAGTGATTACATGCCAGGATAGTTTTTGTCCATGCCATCCACCTCCTCTACAACAGAGAGCTAGGAAAAAGGTCACATGAACACATTTGTCTGGGTCTAGCAAGATATGAACTGGCCCTTCCTTCTTTTGTAGAACTTTACCTGATGTTCTTTTACAACATGCTTCTGATAGTTGGCTCTACCACCTCGAGCTTCTCAGCAATAGCCTTCGTCATCTTGCTGGAGTTTGTCATTGATGATGTCCTGAACCTGCTGGATAAACTTGGTTGCCCTGACAATGTCTGGTTAACATTTTTTTGTCTTGGCCACAGGTAACATATCTCTCCAGCTGTTTCCTGATCCTAAACACAAAGGACCTGTTTATATCAATCTTGACGTTGCTGTGGTTGGCTGCTAAGAACACAAGCACAGCATACCTTTTCATTTCCCGACTAATTGGAATACGCTATGTCAGTACATCTGAAAGATGAGAAAGTTAAAATTTGGAGTATGTCCCAAAACATTTACACTTGTTTGTCTTTCATTTATGGCCTAAAAATTTTCTTTACAAATACCTGGCATACCCTGTATTTAGGATTGGTCAGAAAGATACATGATAGTTGGTGTATGTTATTGTTGAAGTCTCTACCTATGTTTGCAAAGGCAACTTACATTATATCGTTATACTGTTTGATTATTTCATTTCTCTTCATGTGTGAGTGCTTAAGAATTTGGCTTCCCAACCACACAATTTCAGGTTCAGTCTCACTGTCTGGCACCATGGACTTCTTTTATAGTCCCGGGCTAACCAAAGTCTTGTTAGTGGATTTGATTGGCCCATTCTGTGTGTGTGTGTGTGTGTGTGTGTGTGTGTTGTGTATATATGTATGTGTGTTTCTTTGTCTTAACGTCATTTAATTGTAAATGAATGTCATTCATTTCTATTATTCTGCAAAGACTAGCCATGGGGAAATATTACCTTGCTTGGAAACAAGTAATGGTTGGTGACAGGCAGGACATCAGGCCATAGAAAATATATGCCTCAATAAACTCCATCCCACTCGTGCATATCTAGAAAAGTGGATGTTAAAGGGATGATTCTTATGGAAGCCCTTGAAAGAATTCTCAAATGGTAAATGCGGAAAATTTATGATGAAAGTTCATGGAAAAATAATCGAATTTCAAATCAACAAAAAGTATAAAATTTTTGAAATGACTGCCATTTATGTTGCATTGTTATGGACATAAGCCAATGTATACTTCATAAATCTGAGAGTTTAACAAGTGTGAACTATTGCATGCCCAAATTCAGACCTTACTCCTTGTATTTAAAGGGTCTTCTTGGTTAGAAGGATAAACTGCTATTTGGTTGGAATTAAATTTGTTCATTTTACATTTGTTTTCCTATGCTGGCATGTGTTAGAGGCAATGTTTTTACTGTTGCATGCTCTTCCTGTCACAACATTTTCCTGTTTCTGCATGTAAGGGAGTTTTTATGCAACTATTTTGAGAGTGCAGAGTTAAGAGATGTTAATGTCTACCAGAAATACAAACACAATTTTTTTTTTCCTCAAGTGATTTCAAGTGAGAAGCAGAAATGACAACTTTCTCACCTGCTTATACATGTTGGATTCCCTGTAGTGGTTGGCCTGAAGTAATAATTTACCCAGGTACTATGTATTAGGGCTGAGCCTAGGACCACATGATTGCAAATTGAACTTCTTAACCACACACTCCTGTCTGCATCTATGATTGAATACTTAACATACAACATCCCCATTACATGTTTGTCGACTGAAATACAAACTGGAATAGAGAAGTAAGATCTCTCACCATTATTTGAGTTATTAATTTTGGCAACTGAGAGCATGTCTTTAGTCTCCTAATCAGAGCACACCTTGATTACTGAGAGACTCTGTCAGGTTGACTTCTCATGGAATTTTATATATTGCTTTTTTATTTTGACTTAAGTATCGAAGTCATCTTTTATCAGAGCAAGATCCAGTTGTAGAAATAATAACACAAGTTAAGCAAGGAACCTGAGTCATTTTACTTGTTTAATGAAGCTGCATGGCCCAGTGGGTTAGTCTTTGGCTCATGATCATAAGTTCATGGGTTCAGTTTCTGTATCAGGTGGTGCATTTGTTCCAATCTACTCATCTCTCTCTCTCTCTCTCTGCAGCTGTTCCACTGGGTCAGGTGTAAGAGAGCCAAGAGGATGTCTGTAGCTGTTCATGACTACATAGGTACCTAAAACAATGAGCAGAAGTGTGATTCATGTCACCAAACCATATTTTCTTGCAAGTGATGACTGGCTGTACTATCTGCTTCACTGTTGCAGTCAAATTTCCTTCAACAAACTCTCTTTGGTCTTTAAATGTAGGAAATCACATGCTTTAAGTGCTAATTCTAAGGTCAGTTTGTACCTCCTAATAAAGACAAAACGGCTGTGGCCAGACTGCTGGTTGAGTTCTCCAACAGCTGCATCTGCTCCGTGAGCCTACCAATGTCGAAATAACAGGAGGAGTTTGCTTAACATACCCATGTAATGAATTGCTCATCTTCTTACTGCTCCTCTCATCCATTACAATGGGTGTAAATAATGTCTTTATTTTTCAGTTGACCAATGATTTAGCACCATCAGACACTGGTCTCCTTTCAGCAGGCAGTGGTCCTATGGCATCCCAATTTGATATGGGCACAGTATATCTTCATTCACAAACGGACACCAACAAAAGGCTTCAAACGAATAAAAATATTCCAAATAGACTAAATGTTCAAAATAAGGTAAATGTTCAAAACTATAGTGTAAAATTTTCAGCTGCATGTGTCTTGTATGACAACAAATATATTTTCCAATACTTTTGCCACTGTTACCATTGCTGCCTTCTGTGTTACTACCTTTTATTTTTTTTTTTCATTTATGACAAAAAAAATTAGAATATCAATTTTCTGAGTTTTTCACATCAGCTTTTCTTTTTGTGCTGCCATTACTTTGGTGAAACTTCTTGAGGCAGATACCCTTTCTGGCATATTAATCTTAGAATACTATTTCAAGAAGTCTCACTCAACTCCTAACTATTTCTGTTCAAGTAAAGTATTTCTATTCCACTGGTTTTCATATGTTGAAACTGAAATTGTCAAGCTACAGGAGTTGTATGCATAACATGACTGTCACCCAACCTTTGTCAGTGCAACCACATACATACATACATACATACATACCTGTGTGTGAGCATTACTATTCACTTGTTCGGGTTGAGAAGAATGATGTTTACTTTCTGTGATTGGTTACTCTTAGTTTTGAAGACTTGTGGAATATTAAAAACCCTTGCTGAAAACAGGGTGGAATGAAGATATGAAGAGTATTTGGCTATGAAATCCTGCCTCAAAATTAATCCCAATCTAAGCCATTCTAGCATAAAAAACAGATTAAATGAATGAAATATGTGTATGGCAGAGTTCCATATTGTTCCTACCTACCAGTTTCACCCACAATGCATTTGTCATGCCAAAGCTTTGGTGTAAACATTTGCCCAAGGTGCCATGCAGTGGGATGGAAACCAATTGGACTCTGTAGCAACATAGCCATACTTGCACCTCTATATGTTTCAACTTAGTAAAAGGCAAAATAATGAATAGCAATTGGTAATTAAGAATACTTTTTTTCCTTGATAGATATTAATTTACATATTCACACACTTCCAGAAAAAGAATGTTTGTATGTGATATTCTCTAAGTCCCCTCACTGCATCTGTGTGCATGCATGTTGTATTATTCCTTTAATAGTATTCTTGATTAAAATTCAAGTTGTTAGTCAGAATTATGTCTTAAATACAGTATCTAACAATATGTAGGTCGGTTTTAGAGTGGGATGCACTAAATCTCTGCATGTTTTATGAAATAAAAGCTTGACAATAGGAAGGGTATCTGGACATAAAGCACTGCTTCAGAAAAATCTATCCAACCCCTACTGGCATGGGAAAGTTGATGTAAACTATGTGTTGATTGTACCCAGTTCATCAGGCAAGGGCCCTTCTTGAAGTGTAACAGCAAATGAACAGGTTATTGTCCCCATTGCTGCCTCCTCTGCATCAGTCCATTTTGTATTTTTAATAGCAAAAAGACAGTTGGTTGTCAGTGGCAAGCTGATGCTGTCTCCATGGCACCAGGTAAGGTCTTCGTGCTAAGAGAGTTGGGGAGACTTAGATCAGCTTTTGGACCCATGTAGTCGGAATAGGTTGTTGAGGTGAGATGTGCTGATAAATTAGCCAGGTAACAAAGGATGAATTGGCAGGTATGCATGCATTGCTATCTCCCATGACATAGGCAGTGTGATGGCAGAAAGAGGGAGTCTAAAAAGGGAACCAGAATGATAGAGAAGAGGGTAATGGAAAGGGATAGAGATAGACATTGCATGGAGGTTGTTGGTTGGATTGAAAAGAGACAAGTGAGATGGTGACAGAGGAAGAGAATATGATAGAAGAGACAGTAGGAAGGTACTAGCTGCAGAAAAGGAATGATGAGAGAATGATGTATAGTAATTAAGATGGGGGTCGTGTATGGAAATATTAGCATGAATTGTAGATATTATCCCACCCTCTTTGACCACCAGCATTTCTTTTACATTTATTTTTCTATGTTTTCATGGACTTCGATTTTCTTAAGCACAACATTTCTCCACTTGTTGCAGCCTTTGACCAATCCTCTTTGTGAGGTTCAACTTCTTGAGATCAGTCATCACTACTTCTTATTCCTATGTTTCCATCCACATTGAACTGCTTTACATAGCTAACATTTTCCATGCACGTCACATAACCACACCACACAGTTTTCTCTAACACTCTGCAACTGATTTCTCACATATGTTTAAATCTAATGGATTTGTCAAATGCTGCTAGGTGCCTGCTGAAATACAATTTGTGAGAAGTTTAATATACATATTTGTATCATTTTATTTTTTCAGTTTCTAACTTAACTTTTTTTCAATTGTTTCAGAGTGATGAAAGATCAAATATCGCAACTTATGAGCCCCTCAGAGGTCCTGTTATACAATTGAAGAATGATCATTATCGGGAGAAAATCCCTACTCCTAAATCCATAGACTATGATTACGAACATTTGAGTACCTCTGGGTACTCTTCTCTCACTTCTTCTGCTCGACACCTTACTTCACCCTCATCCCCACCACCACCACCTCCACAACAGTCATCATCCTCATCTCCATGGTCATTACGGCTCAGCCAGAATTCTGTACTTTCTTCTTCATCAATGACTCGTAGTAGAGACAAATACGAAGTTGCTAGCAATCCATCGAAATCTTCCTTACCATTAGATCGGGAAAGTCTTATCAAATTTCCTCGTCAGTCCAGAGATTTTGGGGTTGTTCCATCTGCTACGAAACGTATGAAACCTGCAAGTAATGTTGATTCACATGACCAGGTGAGTAATTCTGTTTTTGAATTCGACATCTTCATGAGTACAAGTTAATGTCAAAACAGTAATGATCACTATTTTATTTTACAATTTGTCAGTGCTAGAAAGGTTTAAAGGTTTTCTTTGTTAGTTTTTTGGGGTTCTTTTTTTCCAAATTAAGTAAATATTGAAACACATTTTCCACTGTTCAATGCTCTTCCTAACCCCAGCCATTGAACCAAGAAATTAGTAATTATAGTCACAATCTATTTACACCTAAATTAACAAAGAGACAAGTCATGGTAGTTTACTAGGTTAGAGTTTGAACTCTAGTTGGCAAGTAACCAAACTTCTTTTCCATGCTTGGATTGTTCTTTTGTTTATACATACGTAAGTCTTAGACCTAATTTGATGCACCATTTCAACATCATCACCTGGTCCTGAGGATAGATAACTTGATTTGCAATGCTACCTACTGCAACAATCTGTAACTAGTTCTTTTCAATTCTGCCCAGTCTCAACAGCTCTTCAGAGATCATGGACTCCCGACTAAGCCATGAAAAAAAATTAAACCTCATATAATTTTTAAGCAATGGTTGTTAACTCCAGTTTTATTATGGGTTAAACTGATGTGAGTTGAATATCTCCTAGTTAAGACACTGATTTATTACAGATAACATCTCCAAGTTATATGGTATCTATTGCCCACAAATTCTCCACAGGAACATTGAAATCCATTCTCAAATTTGAGTTCCTTATCTAGGACCAATTAGTCTAGTGTTTCAGTAGAGTATGATTCTAAGTGAGAAACTAGCAGACCAAGTATTCCAACTCCATATTACATGTCAAATGATGAAAATAGATTGGCATTGTAATTTGAGATGAATTGTACTTTCTTGGAACTACAGTTTTTGACATATTTTTAAAAAATATTCCTCGTGACTATAATATATCCTGTCATGTTAATAAACTCTGTAAAACGGTAACATGATTTCTACCCATTGTCCATCCATGCATTTTCTTTGTCCATTATTCCTGGGAGGGTTGTTGGGGTATTGTCCCCAGGCACCTTCTTCATAGGGTCATTATCAGAAGTAACCATCATTACACTTTTTGGTTGGATTGGATACTATCCATGCATCTTGTTTTTGATCAACCGCTAAGTCTCCTGTGAGATTGAAATATAATTTTTGTCTGAAGAGTTACAATAGATCCTCTACATGTATATAAATAACTATTGTAAAATTATCATTATCAAATGCCGCTGGGGTTGACTTTGCTTTTCATCCTTTTCAGGTCAATAAATTAAGTACCAATTATGCACTGGGGTTGATGTAACGACTGGTCCTCTCCCCCAAAATTCCAGGCCTTGTGCCTATAGCAGAAAAGATTATTATTATTCATACTGTATTTCCTATAATGAAACAACGAGGAATGAAAAATTACCAAATTTTCCAGTCATTGTTTTAAAATCATTAACATCCATCTTCCATGTTTGCATGGATAGGAAATGTATATATATATATAGTGTGTGTGTGTGTGTATACAGGTATGACTATGTGGTTGAGGTGTTTGCTTCTTAACCATATGATTTTAGGTTGTGTCCTGGTACATGGCACCTTGGACAAGTGTCTTCTACAGCAGCCTCAGATCAACCAAAATCTTGCAGGTGCTTTTGGTAGATGGAAACAGAAAGTTGCTAGTTGTGTATGTTATTGTCTTGGCATCCCACGATAGTTAAACAAATGCCTCTGTCATCCAAATGATGTTCTTTCTAGTCATCCATAGATGTCATGTGACGGAGAAATATTAGCTTGTTTGGAAACAAACAGGTTGGTGACTTGAGGGGCAGGAAACTGGAGAAAGTCTGACAGGTTGGTGACTTGAAGGGCAGGAAACTGGAGAAAGTCAGACAGGTTGGTGACTTGAAGGGCAGGAAACTGGAGAAAGTCTGACAGGTTGGTGACTTGAAGGGCAGAAAACTGGAGAAAGTCTGACAGGTTGGTGACTTGAAGGGCAGAACTGGAGAAAGTCTGACAGGTGGTGACTTGAAGGGCAGGAAACTGAGAAAGTCTGACAGGTTGGTGACTTGAAGGGCAGGAAACTGGAGAAAGTCTGACAGGTTGGTGACTTGAAGGGCAGGAAACTGGAGAAAGTCTGACAGGTTGGTGACTTGAAGGGCAGGAAACTGGAGAAAGTCTGACAGGTTGGTGACTTGAAGGGCAGGAAACTGGAGAAAGTCTGACAGGTTGGTGACTTGAAGGGCAGGAAACTGGAGAAAGTCTGACAGGTTGGTGACTTGAAGGGCAGGAAACTGGAGAAAGTCTGACAGGTTGGTGACTTGAGGGGCAGGAAACTGGAGAAGGTCTGCCAAAGTGAATTCTGACCTATGCAAGCTTGGAATAGTAGACATTAAAATATTCACTTAAATTTCTCCTGTTTTTTCAACCAAATTTATATAAATACATAAGTATTTGTGAATACTCCCATACATATAGATTCATCATTTTGACAGTATCAAGAACTTTTGAATTTTATATTTATGGAGCAGGATGTTGTGTTTTTGAGGAAAGCATTTCATTACAATCTATGCAGCTGAAAACACATACCAGCAATAGTTAGCTGGATTGGGATTGGCCTTGCAACAAGCTGCTGTCCTCTTTGGCAGCAAGTCTTGTAATGTCATCCATTTAATTACCATGAAAATTAAGCTTGAAGCAAACTTTTTTCTTTTTTTGTGTGTACCACATTTTTTGTTTACTTGTTTTCAGCAATTATTCTGTTGTGCTCTGTTCTTCACTGCATGCTCATTTTGGTAGCCTTTGTTTACATATTTCCTACAGCAGTCATGTACAATATACAGGAACCATTTAAACCAGATAGTAATGGGGTTTTTTTTTCACAGTAAATGGTTTTGATAGATAAATCTCTTTAATGTCTCAGATACATTTAGAAAGGAACTCTTCTTTATCTAAATATGTTTTTGTTCATAAATTTCTTGATTTGATTTGTTTCAGTTTTCTTCTGACATTCTCTCCAATTCTTCATCTTCATCTGGCTACCGTGTGTTGGTCACTAATCTTCATCCAATTGTCACTCAAGATGATATAATTGTAAGTCAAAGCATTTTATTTCACTCTAGAAGAAAAATGTTACAACCGTACAAAATCCTAATAGCTCAAAGAAGAATAAATATGAACAAATTCTAATAGTTTAACTTTAGCTGTGATGAATGTGGGAATAGTGATATTTTCATATTACTGAGAATTGTGTCTAATGTCTTTAATTTTCTTCTGGAAAGAGAGTGGGACCTCAAAAGCTTATTTTAAAAGTACTTTTAATTGTATGTATATACTAGCGTAAATTAGTGTTTATATGTGATGTAATGGTGATAAATTCCACAAATTGAGTCTTATAAATTTTTAACGCTAGTTGTAGGGGTTAACCGTTATTATCTCCCTTCCTGTAGCAATGACCTGAGCATGCTTACCTTTTGCAGTATTTATATCACATTTTCAGTTTCTGTTCAACTAGTCTCTAGTTCACTGCATTTTTGACTGTAAAAGTGACACATGGAAGTTTCTAAATTCAGGGCAGAACAAATATCACAAAAAATTTCATTCAAAGAGAATCATTCTTTTGTCTTTCTCAGTGATGTTTACCCACTTTACTGATATGCATTGGTAGAATATACACATTCACACACATAATATCACCAATTTTTTTTATTTCCAAGTAGTATTCTTTCTTCTCTCACATATTTCTTATGTTGCTTCATCTGGTGACTAAGAAGTTCAATATTTGCATGAAGCATATGACTGCACAAGGTGTGCATCATAGAAAGAGCAGAGCAAAGCTCATGGTGAATTTTTCATCTTTGTCATTTGTCTTTTTCATTACTGCAACATTCTTTTTTCAAATAGTTTCACAGTAGTTGAAATAGAGCTTCTACATAGTTTCTAACTCCCAAATTCCACTTACAGGTTTATTGTTCATCCTGGGGTTATTGTAGAAGATCATTTTCACCATGTGCTATGCAGTGAGAGTGTACCTGGACTTGTGTGATTGTGAAGTGAACTGCTTAACCATACAATCATGCTGCACCCATTGCAGTGTACCTGCTTTTGTTGTACTGTTGTTCCTTCATATTCTGGAATGAGGAGTTGTAGCTAAAAAAGATGAAACATATTCCATATCAATTTTATTTCATATACTTTATTTCATCAGTCATAATTTTACATTTGCTTTTCATATCAGCTTAGATTGGATGATTTGTCATGGCCTGAGTTCCTCTTTGGAGTTACTTGTTCTCTTTGATGGGCAATGATTCCAAATGCTCATACATTTCAATTTAATAAAGGTTGATTAATAATTGTAATGAGTATTTTACTACCATCTGTTGTCTTGCTAGAATGGATGACGATTTTATTTCAGTATTTGCATAAATTTTGGGAGCTGCTGGAAATCTTAAAACTCTACACTTGACTGCTAGAAACTTATGGAGTTTTTCTGTTGATAATTCTTCACATAGACATAGAATTAAAGTACCCATTCAAATTTCATGACTCTTCTTTAGATAGAAAATAGGTGTAGATTAAACAGTTCTTCATTCTATAAAAAATTGTGGCACAGTAGTAAAAAATATTGTTAGTTGTAAACTTATTTTACCTTGGTTTCTTTATTAAGTAAGCAGTGTCAATATATGTTTATGGAGTTGTCAAATACTTATTAAATACTTCTTCATGTAGTTATTTCTTAATAAATTATTATAAGCTATCATGATGCAGTTATTGTTTAGTCTCTATCAACTCTACTTGTACAATCTTAAAACGGCATAGGCATAATCAGTGTCTTGAGAATGACTGCAGAACTGGGTCTGAGATTATAATGCCATTATTCTGTCCTGTGATATTTAGTACAATCCAGAAATAGATTGTTGTATCTTATTTGTTTAGCCTGATTTTTTTCTGTCGTGGGAATTTGCTGATGATTGTATATTTGGGTTACAAACTAAGTAGCAGATGAGTGCAGCAACATGGAGAAATATCTTAGTTTCCTTTTTATTTAACATGTATAAAATAAATGAATACTAGGTACAGTAGTGCACTCTTGGGTAAGATTTCTCTCTAGCTTCCTTGCTAAAAATAGAGCAGTGCACAAAACCAAACTTTGCCTCCTCTAATTCTCTCTGCCACTTTCATGTCTTGGTTCATCAATTTCATATCCCTGTAATTGCTCCTGTCTAAAGAATCTCCTTTGAACTCTTCACCATGCTGCTAATATGTCAGTCTTTGGGAATGACACCCTATACTACCTGTTTAGCTATGTGAATAACTGGTGTATCCCTTAATTCACTAGGTATTTTCAGCATCAACTATCCCTGGTAGTTCTGCTTTCACTGTTATCATATTCATAATGGCTCTTCCAACTGTATAGTTGGCTGCCTCAACAGCTGGTCCCACTTTTGAGTCTTTTCAGAGGAGTCTACTGTATTCCCTTTTTTTCAACAACTATTAATAGCATTCATGCCCCAGTCTTGGCAAGGGTAATTACACAAAATATACAAAGTTTTTGACAACAATATTCTGATTCACACTGGTACAGTTTCATAATTCAGAATACCTCTGCTTTTGGTCCCTTCTATATGGAAAATTAGCAAGCCAAGTTGTCTGATAGTATTCCTTGCTATCCATTTATTTTCTTTCTTTTTTTATTTATCTCTTAGCTTTATGACTTTATCTACAATATCATTCTACACCTGATTGGAACCTTGCTCCATCTTCAAATCAGAATTCTTAATATTTATACCTGTTTCTTACAAGTATTTGTATTGGGTCATCCCATAAATAATGCAGTTTTGCCCAGTTGCATGAACTAAAAGTCGGAGGGGGGACGGGATAAACTACAGGCATCAACTTTGCTATAAAAGCAGGTAGTAATTTTACATTGTTCTTATTCTTTGAGCAAGTTTTCAAGAGTGCAGTTTGATTTTAAGTTATTTTTTCAAAGTTATAATAGAAGTGACAAAGGAGCATATTCAGCATATTTTGCTGTATGAGTTCAATAAAGGCACCAGCACAATGGAAAGTCTGAGGAATATTAATGCAGTATATGGGATCAAACAATAAGTGTGAGCGAGTGTCAGTGGTGATTCCAGAAATTCCGAGCCGGAAACTGCAGCCTGGATGAGCCTCGTCCTGGAAGAGCTGTAAAGCTTGATGAGGATGTCCTGCAAACCCTGGTGGAACAAAATCTCATCGTAACTGTTGAGGAACTAGCAGAGAAGCTTAGATTTGGTCATTCAACCATTCATCAACAACTGCATGCTACTAGAAATGTCTGCAAATTGGGCCAGTAGGTTCCTCACAAACTTTCTGAGTCTAATTGCGTGCAGAGATTGAATGTGTGCTTTTCTTTGCTGTCAGTCACAAATGAACCTTTTTCCAACCGAATAGTGACTGGTGATGAGTAATGGGCCGAAGATTGTGGGTAGGGAAAGGAGAAACACCGGCACCCCAGGCTAAAGACCTTCACCCATGTAAGATGTTATCTGTTTGGTGCGATATGAAAGCTTCAGTCCTCTTTGAACTTTTAAACCCAAACCAAACAATAACAAAGGAGATTTACTGTGAGCAGCTTGAGTGGCTTAAGTCAGTGCTAGAAGAAAAACTACCATCTTTGGTTTCAAGATGAAAGGTGTTCTTCCCTCGGGATAATGGTCGGCCACCTACAACGAGGATGACATTCCAAAGGCTGAAGCAGTTTGAATGGGAAATGATGCCCCACCCACCATATTTACTGGACATTGCCCCATAAAATCATTTGGATGGAAAAAATATGAATTCTGTAGATTAGGTCAGAAAAGTACTGGTGGAGTATTTTTCATCACGGACAAGTGAGTTTTGGAAGAGGGTCCTTGCAAGTCTACAAGATAGAGGGGAAGAGCATTGTAGAAAATGAAGGAGAGTATATTTCAGATTTAAAAAAAGATATCTTAATTTTTGAAAATAGAAGTCTAAAAAACCACATTTATGGGATGACCCAATATTAAGAATCCAGTTTCACTTGTTTAGATTTGCATATCAACATTCTTGAAGTTTCCATTCATAATTATATTGTTTTTGGGTGTGGCTCATATATTTGGTGATGAATTAGAGCTACATGTCACCCAGACATATCTCACACTAGTTGACATTATTTGTCAGTAAAATGTGAACAAAATGACCCAGATACAGTCAGTGGGTGGGTGTTACACAACAGTAAAGTAAATTTTTCTACTATATATGTCCTTAATTATATTTTCTGTTTAACTTACTTTAAATGATACATTTCCATACTTTAGAATTATGTTATAGAATGATAGTCATACGTATTCTAAAATCTTACTACTAGGCTATTGACTACCTCTACCTTAGCAAAGGCGGAGGTATTGTTTTCAGTCACATTTGTTTGTTTGTCCGTGGACAAGATATCTCAAGACCCGCTGGATGGATTCAGATTAAACTTTCAGGCATGTTTGGCCTTGTGACTGGCACGAACTGATTAGATTTTGGGATCAATCTGTTACCAGACAAGAATTCTGTATAATTTTTCTGGTCTTTTGCTTAATTTTTTTTTTTTTTGGGGGGGGGGGGGGGGTCAGGTTCATTTTTAGTATTCTCATTTTTGAGAGCAGTCTAGTTTATTTCAAATATTCTCATTAAAAATCATCTCTGGTTAATTGTTGGTGTTACCTTGCTGGAGGTTTGCAGTCTCTGAGTTCTCTTGTCTTTAAATTGAAGTGAATCAGAAAGAAATATACCTAAATTGAAAGTTGTCCTGTCGACCGATCTGTTTACAAGTGCTTGCATACACGTAGTTGTTGCTTATAATTGGTTTTGTTTTGTGTACTTGTTGATTTGGGTTAGGATATTTGACTGTTGAGCAGGATTAAGAATAAAAAGTCTCTGCCTTTAATTCTATCTTTTAAACATTATTCATCATCATCATCATTTAGCGTCTGTTTTCCATGCTAGCATGGGTTGGACTGATTTTATATATATATATATATATATATATATATATATATATATATATCCTCTTAGCATGCCATCTGTTACTAACTGCTTGATATTGTTCAAATGTTTTTAAATGTTGTTTTGATGTGGCCTTGATCATGATATTGTTTACTTTCAGTTAAGCTTATCTTCAAACATAGGTGTATTCTGTATTGAATAGATATATAAAGGTCATCTTTTAAAATGATTTGACATAATACAAACAAGCATGCAGGTTTTGTAAACAATAACTCTATTGATTACTGTGCAGTATAATCTCCTGTCTGTTGGTTAAAGAAGGCAGTCAATTGCTATTCTTTTATTCTTTTGCTTGTTTCAGTCATCTGACTACGGCCATGCTGGAGCACCGCCTTTAGCCAAACAAAGTGCAAAGAAAGAGTGTTTCTCTGTGTGTTCACATATATACACATGTGAGTGGGTGTGTAGTCTTAATAAATCAAGAGTCTTTACTCTAGGTAGAAGAAAAGTACATAATGTGTGTTGTGAGGAAAATCTAATAATTGCTTCCCATGTGAAGCCCAGTTGAGAAGTGGCAGTGAGGTCTCCTAGTCAAGAATGCAAGAGAAAATAAAATAGATTACTAAATAGTCATTGGCTGGTGTCGGTAATTAATGCCTATTTTCACCATTCAGAAATTGGGGTACAACTAAATTACAATCTGCATAGTTTGTGACAAAATAGTTAATTATGTAGGTTTTGTAATGCCATCCCTGGTTTATCTAGGCCACTGTTTGTTTTCCAGAAGTAGTGTTCTCTTTGGTATTAGTCACTTGCTACGTTAACCCTCCTCGCTTAAATTGCTGGTAATGTAAACTCATCGTAATCAACTAACGAGAAGCAGGTGTGTGTGTGTATGTGTGTGCATACATGCGTGTGTGTGTGTGCATGCATGCGTGTGTGAGAGAGAGAGAGAAAATGCATGACTTAGTAGTTAGGGTATTTGGCTCACGAGGTTGTGAGTTTGATTCCTGGTATCAATTTGTGTCCTTGAGCAAGACTCTTTACTTCACATTGCTCCAGTCCACTCAGCTGGCAAAAACGAGTTGTACCTCTAATTCAAAGGGTCAGCCTTGTCACCTGTGTTGTACTGAATCTCCCTGAGAACTACATTAAGGGTATGTACATTTGTGGAGTGCTCAGCCACTTGTGTGTTAATTTCATGAGCAGGTTGTTCTGTTGATCAGATCAACTGGAACACTTGTCATAATCAATGGAGTGCCATTTATATATAAACATATTTCTCAACTAAAATAAAGTATCAGGAGTGGCTGTGTGGTAAGTAGCTTGCTTACCAACCACATGGTTCCGGATTCAGTCCCACTGCGTGGCACCTTGGGCAAGTGTCTTCTACTATAGCCTCGGGCCGACCAAAGCCTTGTGAGTGGATTTGGTAGACGGAAACTGAAAGAAGCCCGTCGTATATATATATATATGTATGTATGTATGTATGTGTGTATGTTTGTGTGTCTGTGCTTGTCCCTCCAACATCGCCTGACAACCGATGCTGGTGTGTTTATGTCCCCGTTACTTAGTGGTTCGGCAAAAGAGACCGATAGAATAAGTACTGGGCTTACAAAAGAATAAGTCCCGGGGTCGAGTTGCTCAATTAAAGGCGGTGCTCCAGCATGGCAGCAGTCAAATGACTGAAACGAGTAAAAGAGTATCTGCGCAAATTGAGCTGGAGAACAAGTATGTTGTCCCCATTTAGTTTTCCTCATTTTAGTGAGAAAATGGAATCACTAAGAAACAAATAGCAAGATGAAATACTGGATCACTCTGCAAGTGAGCCTATCTCAGTTGATGCTGAGTCTTCCTTTTATCAGGTTTATCAGTAGTGAAATTGGAGTCCTGTATGACATCCTCAAAGATCTGAAGTGAATTTGTAATTGTGTCAAAATGAATTTGTGAATTGAGTTTGTAATTTGTTATGTAATTGCAGCTAACTTTTAAAAGCAAGAGCTTCATGCCATCTATGAATACACCAACTCAGATCCACCTATATGTGTACTCGTTTAATATATAGACATATACACATGTATGTTTGTATGAGCACAATATTCACCAGACACCTCATATGTGCATATTCAGATATATCACTGTGTGTGTGTGTATGTGTTGGTTTAATTTATTGGGTATGTACATTCTTTTACTTGTTTCAGTCATCTGACTGCAACCATGCTGGAGCACTACCTTGAAGTGCAAGGGGGGGGGGTTCATGGAAGCTTTCACCAGCTTCTTAGGACTGACTGATTGACCCCTGCTCGACTGCCATTGGCACAGAACCCTTCTCCACTTCAGTCTTTGAAGATCTCATATGAATATTTACTACTACCACCGAGAGCTACTTCCATGCTCGCCATGGCGCCCTCCTACTCGACCGGGCTTTGGAAAGTCACCTCACTGGCAATCCTGCTACCTATATACAAAATATATAAGAGGAGGAGGCAAGTGGTAAAAACTGAAACTTATAAATATATGACAAGGATGGTGACAAATAGTAAGGTACTGTATTGGAGAACTGTCTGACCTCTGCAAGTATTAAAAAAAAGAATGAATGAAAATTGATCACTCATGCACATCTATGCATGTACACATGCATAGCCTGTCTTGCTTTACACTTTTGCTAATTTAGTATTCCATTGCAATAGAGTAAAAAAAGTACTGACTTCCCCAGATTGTCTTTCTATTTTATGAAATTATATTTTGGGATTTTTTTTGTTAGCCAGAACTAACATTTTACAACACTGAAGTAGAAATCTTTTTACTGTTACTGTCTTCTTTTTTTACCAGTCAGTAATTAATGGCAAATTAAAAAAAAAAAAAAAAGATATAGTCCATTCAGTATTTTCTATTGCATAAAACCTGTTATTATTAATTTGTATTTTATATATTTCTACATTACCAAGTTTATGTATTTTTTAAACTGTCATTCAACCTTTCTCTAGAGCAAATTAAACAAACATTGATATCAGAACTTGTTTGTTTTTCCAGTGACCCACCTGGTCACTCTCTAGCCTTCATTTCATGGCTACTTCTATTGCTAAGTATTCCAGTACATCTACTGCACCAAAAGTCATATTCTTTTTTTACCAAAACTGTCGCTGTTTGGCATGTAGGGTTAGACATTGTTTGACCCAGTATCAGGTTTGTTCCTTTACTTGTCAAGGATGCCTTGCAAAACCCGCTTCCCTATTGCTACTAGACATTTATGGCCTCCTGCTACCTTATCTATGTTCATAGATATCAGCTTGTATGTAAGACATTAAGGCTTAACAACATTCCAAATCATATCCGTTTATAGTGGTATTAGCATATTTTCATTGTCTTGTCATCAGAACAATGACTTTTAGTATTTGAAATCTGTAAAAGAAAAACATCAGCTGGTATATAGCATCTCTTTCTTTTACTCATTGTATATTGTTTTGCAGAGTTTTTATATATATATATATATATTTTATTTACAATATTCCATCAGCAAAAAATAACTCATTTTATATTAGAAAACTTGGTTTATGGTTTAACCCTTTAGTGTTCACAATGTTCTGCCGAAATTAATGCTTTTTTTATCCACATTGTTTTGAACTAATGCATTATCTTGTAGTTATGAGATTTTGATGAGGTAGCTGTTAATTTTTAAAATGATATTGTAGGGTTGGTGTGAGAGACCAGATCTGGCCAGTTTGAACATAAAACAGGTAGAATATTTTTGGCCGGATATGGCCGGTTTAAATGCTAAAGGGTTAAAGTAGTCTGAATTAGGTAAAATTACTGGCTTTGTGCCTAAATCATAAATTCTTTTCATTATTCATATACTTGAAATAATATCTGTTGAATGATTTGGGTTTCTTTTTTTTTTCTTTTAGGAGTTGTTTGGTGCAGTTGGAGCCCTAAAAAAGGCCCATCTATTGAAAGCTGGTTGTGCAGAAGTTGTTTATTTATCATATAATGATGCTGTAGCTGCTGTCAATAAATACCACAACAGAGAACTTGATGGTAGGCTTCCTTTCTTGTTTTCTTTCAAATCTAGCTCTATTATTTCTCTTTGTGGTGTGTGTGATTGTATAGAAGCATCTATATTAAATGGATATGACAGCTGGAAGATTTTCTATGGCCAGTAGGAAAGATACTCTATTTACTCGTGTATATGTCAGTAGTGTAACTTGTATACAAAGCAAAGAAATCTTCGACAAGGAACTGCATTTTCACAACAAGCCACTATTACTAATGCTGAACCTTGCAAGCATGTAGGTACATGTAGGTGCAGCAACCTTGAATTGTTGTAGTTCTCAATGCATGGAAACTTAAACTGGGAAAGAAAGTCAGTGGCCAGAGTGATCCATGTTTGGTCAGGAGAATGAATGGTGGGGAATTAAAAATAATTGACCAAAGCAATGGTGACAGAGGGTAGCAGCAAAATTTGAAAGAAATTGGTGTGAAGAAATAAGGAAACTTGGAGGCAGTGATAGCCAAGAGAGAAATAGAATGAAATAAAATTTACTTTTTTTTTTCCTCTCCCTCTCTCCCAGTACGTCCACAAAATAGCTGATCCCTAGGTCTGCATCCAAAAAACCAGTGTTTCTTTTCAGAGCTATATCTATGTTCAGACATACCCATTTTCAGGTACTGTCTGAGATATATATATTTGTAGTATCTACTATTTTGTCATTGTGATTATCATCTTGGATAGTAATGTTTCCTAATTTAGACACAAGACTGATAATTTTGAGGAAAGGGGTTACTCAGTACTAGTTTTTGACTGTATTTTATCAACTCTGAAAAGATAAAAGGCCAAATGGTAATCCTCACTACTATAGGCACATGGCCTGAAATTTTGGGGAACAGAGCTAGGTCAATTAAATTGACCCCAGTACTTATTGACTCTGAAAAGATGAAAGGTAAAAGTCAACCTTAGTAGAATCTGAACTCGGAACATAGAGGTGGATGAAATGCTGCTAAGCATTTTGTCTGTGTACAAATGATTCGGCCTTTCATCACCTTAATACTAATTATAATTATCAGAAGCATGTTGGTGTTATTCATCCTCTTTCTTGCAACAGGGTTGCAAAGCATTGAATTACCTAAGGGTGCTAGTGACTGACAGTAAATGAACTAGACCAGAAAGTGTGAAATGTCTTTGCTCAGATACTTGTAATTTTTTAATGACACGTGATGTCTGATACTTCTGGAAATGTAGATATTTATATTTTGTTTTATGTATTTATTTTCAGCACATTAGGAACAAGCCCTTATCGGCTATAAATTTACTGATAACGATTTTTGTCATAAAATTAGAAAATTATGATATAAAATATAATAGAAAGGTTTGAGAATATACTTTTAAAACTATAATCTTGTTTGCCTAACCCCCTAAATAGTTGTTATCAGATGTACTGAGATATGATTTTTACGAATTTTCACTGTTGTTCATATTTGACCCTCACATGCATAAATTAATTTTTTTCTTCTGTCATGAAATGTGTTGGGAAATTGACAACTGTTGTTCAACTTTATATATTGATTCCAGATATCAAATAGTACATAAAAATCTGTACATAAGGCCTTTTGTTAGAATATTTTCATATTTTGTTGATAGATATGTATTCATTTTACTGCCAGATGCCTTTCCTGTTGGTAACCATTACTTTTTTGTGTAAAGGATTTTTATTAAATTTTGTTTTTGAAAGTGCAGAGCTAGAGAAGATTTGCTGGCAAGAAATGTCAACATATTACTGGTTTTTATGTGAGGATTTAGTGTACGCACACACACACATACACAATTGATCTTCCATGAAGTGCACTCCAGCTTATTTTTAAATTCCTCCAGAATAGAAAACTTGCAATGAGTGAACCTTATTGTTGTTCCTCAACCTGCCGGAAATTGACTAATTTCCCTACTGTCTTTAAAAAAAAAGGAAAGAACACTTTGGACAATATAGTTTTAGATACATTATGCCTGAAAACCTGTGGGGATGTCACTGTTGGAACAACTTTGAGCTGTTCTGTTAGAGTTGAACAGCAAGTGTGATTACAACAGTCTCATAGTCATGAATATAGCAAATGAATTTGGTAAAAGAAAGCTGAGTTTCCATGGAAACATTGTTGTGAATATCTATATGGCTAAAACCACTCATTCAATAGAACAGTTTTGTAATACTGTCAGCTCTATCTTTAAAATAGTTATAAAACTGTCTTTACATAAGGCAGGTGTTTTTTTTTTTCTTAACACAAACTTTGTGACTGAAGTATACTACTGGGGCAAAGTAGAAAGATGATTAAATCAGTATTGAAATACATCAATCCTATGCTAAAGGTGACCTGCTGGTTTAGTGAATAGCAACTTTTAAAACCCTGGTTAAAAATCTTTTCATGTTTATTCATTCTTCCTTGTAAAATCAAACCATTTCTGACTTGTTTGATTCACCATCTGATGTTACTTGTCTGATATTGGCTGTCCATTAGCAAATCTAAAGTCATTGAAAGTTTTCAATTTGACAAAAAAAATCATCCCTGATATTATGTTGAAGAAAATGCAAACATGGCTGAGTGGTTGAGAAGATTGCTTTGCAGTGATGAGGCTTTGGGTTCAATCTATAGCAATTTAAAGAAATATTTCCACCATTGCCTCAGATCAGTCCAAGCCTTCTGAGTGGAATTGGGAAGCTGGAACCTGGAAGCCTATCAGATGAATCGTATCTTTAATTCAAAGATGGGCTGTGTCACGGATCATGACTCAGCTTGAGAATTACATTAAGGATTCGTGTGTCTGTAGAATACTGAGCCACTTATATTTTAATTTAACAAGTTGAATGTGGAATTGATCAGATAATTGAATGCTCGGTGTCAAAATTCTTGAAAGATCCATTATGTTAATTAAAATTTCAGTTGTCACAAAGCCTTTTACTTTTTCATTTGCTGCCTACTTTTAACTATTAAGATTTTAATTGTATTCTTTGTAGACTAAACAACATTATAAATACATTTCTCTCTCTCTCACATATATATAGGTCAGCCAATGATAGTAAAAATGACGACTCCTACATCTCCAGTGTTTTCTCTCCACTCCAGTTCCGCAATACCAAAATCTCTGGGAGAACCTCTCAAGTATGTATTCCGTTTGTGATTCCTTTATTGAGTTACATAGTCTAGTTTACGATGCTATATTAATGACAAGGTCTAACAATTCTGTCAGTTGTTGGTTCTTTTAAGCTGGGAGTCATAAGATTAAAAGGTATAATACAATAAAATTGTTTAGGGTTGAGGTCAATAAACATCACAAATTGAAGATGCATTTGTATAATGCTAACCAAATGTTGAGTGCTTCTCTGATGTAATTAATTAATGATCATTATCACAGCATGTTGATGTTTAAACATCAAAGTACTTCACAGCGACTGAGCTTCTAAACCAGATCATTTCAGGATTACCCAACTACAAGAATAAATACCATATAATTCTTTGTTGGCAGTGAATTGGCAGAGTTGTCAAGCATCAGATGGAATGTCTCATGCTATTTGTTTCAACTCCCTGAATTGAAATCCCATTGAAACCAATTTTACCTTTTGTCTTTTTGTGCTCAAAATAAAGTACAGTAGATATATACAAGTGTATGATTGTTGTGCCACATACCTTGCAGGATTTGTTCCAGTTCTTTGCATTCAAAATTTAAATCCTGCCTTGACCTACCTAGGTGGTGGACTTAATTCATCACCTGGCTCCTTGCATTCCTTTAGCAGAGTTTAGTCCATAGCAAGCATTGAGGCCAGGTGTCAGATTGAGGATTTCTTCCTCCTTTCCATCACAACACTTCCTTCTCTCCTAATTATAAAGAGATCTAAAAGTGAATACTGGAGATCTAATGACACGTAACTCTTTTTATTTATTTATTTTTTTCATATCTATTCCGCCACTCCTCTATCTAGCTTTTATTCTTTTTTATCTGCAATAATTTTTTTTTGAAAAGGGGATTACAATATCTAAAATTAATAAGTACATGTTTTTTTTTTTTTTTTTGATTTATTTTTCAAGTTTGCTATACCAATATAATCAAGATAATTTTCATTCATGCGAACTTTTAACACTTTCCATGCAAAGTTACATAAGTTAATTTAACACAGTTTGACAGCTATTTTTGCATTTATCATTTAAGTTTTATTGTGTGTGTACTGAAACAACATTTTTTATGTGTGAAACAGTTCGGCTGTGAAAAGGATAAAAACAGCAGAAAAATAGAAATAACTCATTGGTTCATCAGTAACCTTTATAAATCGGTCTTTGTAGAAACTTTGACAAAAACTGAGAATGCATTTTATGAATGTTGTGCAAATGTTAAATAAAAGAATTGTTCTTGTTTTATTGTTCTCTCTTTTAACTGACACACCTGTTTTGATTGCAGGTTCCGGAAAGATTTAAACAGTAGTTCTGGTGCCAATCCTAAACTGGATAGTGGTACATCAACCCGTGGTGGAACAACCTCACAGAGTTCTTCTACTTCATCAACTGCTGTAGTTGATGTGAATCTAATTCATAAAGCACTATTTAGCAACAAAGGTTCAAATGCTGGTAGCAGCAGTACTGCAGCCTCTACTCAAGCAGGCAGTCGACCTGTGACTTTTACTGTGAAAATTTGACACTCTCAGTCAAATGCCCCATTTTGACTTCTGAAAATTCCCCTATCTGATCCCAATCCAATCTTTAAATAAATAATTTTTAGGTCAAAACTTTTTGTTATTTGTTATCTACCATTTAAAGTATTTCATTTTGCTTTGGGTTTTAGTCCAAATTGTTTTTGTTTTTTTGTTTGTTTTTTTTAGGATGGAAAGTAAGATTGTGTGATAGGATATAACCTGGGATTAAACATGGTTTGCTTGGAGCTTACCTCTTTGTTGCAGATAACTGGTTTTATCCCAGTGCCTGTTGAATAATATCAGTTTCTTAGATAGGCACTAGGTCCTAACTTCACTGAGAAGAAATGAAAATTATAGTGAGTGTGGTATTTATACCATTCTAAATGTCATTAGAGATGAGTGAAGTAAGCTAATTATATCCAGCAAGTGAAAATGTATTAGATTTTCCTTGCTAGATCTTCTTCCAAGATGTTTTGTTTTGTTCTCTACATTTATCATCATAATATTTTACAGCAATGGTCCAAAGAATTATATGTTCAAATACATGCATTAATGAAATTTAAAAACCTTCTTTAAAATTTGTGTTTTTCCTGTACAAAAGAAGTAATGTAGCAAACTCAAATAAATAATTATTTATTAACTGTCGAAATAATTTATTATTTTTTAAGTAAACAATATTATGTCTATTAACACTGATGGGGTTTTTTTTGTTGTTGATGGAGAGAGTCTGGCAGTGTATAATGTCTGTTTATCGTCAGTGCTTCATCATTAGAAAATGCTTAGATTTCATCTTGATTAATTAACAGTTTGGTTGAGCTGCTTGACTGTTTTAACTCTAATTTATTTCTATTTTATATGGCAAATTTTGAACAATAAAAGCACCTTTGGTTACAAGTTCCAATGGGCCAGTGTGACAGTAATGAAATAATAAGTCTAACTAGATCAACCGTTGAAAATTTCAAGTCCCCGTTTTCATTTATGCTGTAATTGTATATTATTTGCTCTTTCAAAAATGTTGATAATCATTTCATAAAACCTGTTACTGTCCAACTTTACCTCATTCCATCTGTCCAATTTCCAAGCATGTTTCCTCCATTTTCTTATTAGTTTCATCTTACAATACTTTATCAAATATCTTATAAATCACTTTGATTCAGATTTTCAAACCTCGTAATTTAATTTGGATGCTGGTCACTTAACAATTGTCTTTCTAACCAAAAGGTACATCTTGTAAAGTTAAGATGTCTACTGGCTACCTCAATATAATTGATCCTAAACTTGCCCATATCAATCTGCTGTCAGTTGCTTTTGTAATCTAGTCCCAAGTAGCTCTGTGGAAACAAAATTGTGACAAAAGGATAGCTAATCAAACTGGTTGTTATATATTAGGTATAATCTTTCTCTTTTACATATACCTATAGCCCACAAAAACAACCCTGTGTATCTCCCTATTTCCATTATTAACAATGTTTATGTAAGTAAGAATAAAACTGTAGCATAAGACACTCCAAAAGCCATCAGTTGCTCAGTACCCTGCAAATTCATTTAAATTTTAAAACCTTTTAGAAAAGGTCTGAGGCCCACAGGGAACTCAGTGATAGTGACCCACCTGTTTTACTGACCCTCTAGTCTAGTCAATGATCATTCATTACACTTTATCATTTTAAATACATACAAGTACTAAAACATTCTCAACATATAAAGTTACTGCTTGCTGGGTTGGTTTTCAGTTAAATTAGTTATTCATCATTTTCAAGAAAAGTAGTGTAAAAAAAAAAAAGTCTACTGGAGTAGGATTTTTTTTCTTGTGAGCTAAATATTTTTATAACTTATTTGCTGTGAAGTTCAAATACCTACTTCCCACTTGGTAAACAAACAAACAGAATATTATACATTGCTTCTAAATACAATAGTATAGTTTTGATAATTCATGACCTTTTTTTTTTTTCCTCTGTGTAGCCCAGCAACTTAATCTGAAGTCAGTCTACTTACCACTAAGCCATGATATACCCTTAAATATGTTAAATTCATATTGATTAAACCTTATTGATTAGTTACATTGTGGTAAATACCAGGGTAATGTTAACCTTGAGATGTACTTTTCATCAGTAATTTTCAATTCTAGCTTAATATTTCAATTCATTTATCTTGCTCAATACATACAAGAAAGCAAGCAATGACCATTATCACAGCCTTATTCTCATCCACATTATCTGTGGTCTTCTAAACTGGGTCAGTAATCACAGTTTCATCTAATGCAAGTACCATTGAGTAGAGAGTAAATTTTTGATAAATTGAAACTAATTTATTATTAAATTCAATAGGTTATGAAACTTAATTTCTCCTTTGTTAATATCCTTCTGAGGAGCATGGACTTCAGTTTTATTATGTGATCCCCAACATTTCAAATGATAGAATTTTCAGCTCTGTGTTAGCAATTAAGAAAGTTCCTCTTTAAGGCCTGTGTGGTTTGTATTCCATATTGAGCAAGACTAATGATGTGTTGTTTTTGGTGGTGGTGTTCAACCCAGACTGAATGAATTAAAATCTATGACCATTCATTTTTTTCCAGATTACATTAGTCACTCTATCCTTAACTTGAGGGAGGGAGTCAATGTTGAAATTACATTCTTAAAACTTTTGAATTCTGTTGGAAAATGCATCTTCACCAAGATTGCTCTGGCTTCTAAAAGTTGACATCAAGAAGTTTCAATTAAAATGTGTAGCTCTCTGCATTAAGTGTGAAAAAGACATGTCATTCATGGATCTTGCACAACCTTTTTTTTTCTTTTAAGCCCTTTTTGATAGTAAAACTAGCTTTCTATATTACAAACTTTTAGTTTGAAAGTTGATTTAAATTAAAACCTAGCAAAATTTCATGTTAATTGGTGATCCAAATACCAGTGAATAATAAATTTATTTTCGAAAATAATTGAAAGAAAGGCAGGGTATTTCAACAGAAATATTGGTAACAAAAGCATTAAGCTCTAGGTCAAACCTGATCAGACAGATGTATGGTCCAAGGAGTTCCAGCTCTGACCATCTCGTGTTTCCTTGAGCCAAAATCTATCTTGGGCAGTAATTCTTGAGGTCATGGTATAACATCTGAAACTTTTACATAGAGCACAAAATCTTTCATGGAAAACACAATTTAATACCAAGTCAAAGATATGGGACTTATCTCAGAAACGATGAAGCTACATAAAGTACAGTTTGCTGAACTCGAGAGCAGATGATAAGCTAGTACTATCATTTGCCCTTTGGAACCTTTTGGATAAGCAAGTAAAGTAGCAAACACTGTTCTCCAGATGGCCATCACTAGAGATTCTGGGTATGAAGTGACCTTGTTGTAACACAGGAGTTTGTGTATTTGTGAGGTTATCAAATGATAATTCTGAAAAAGTTGCAGTGTCATTATCTTTTAATTTGGGAAAATGTGAAGTGTTAAAGAATATGTTATACAGTAAGGTATAAGCATAAAGGCCACAAGACAAAATTTACCAAAAAAAAAAGGGAATATTTCTCTTCAAATGTATGAAATATTAAGTGTGTCCTATAGAAATATTCTTTACAAAAAGGATCACTGAAGGTTTATTAATTTGTTAAAGTTGTAAAAGATTTGAAACACTAATCTCTGGAATGACACTGATTTTTGATGGGTTTTTTTTTTATTTAGTAGGTCAAGTGTCTACATTTACAGTTCTTGTCATTGACTCAATGTTGTTTTCTATAATGTGTAGTCAGGATACCTGTGTATTTTGTCAGAATGATAATTATAGTAATTAGAAGTTTGTCATGTACAATGTTGATTATTAGCCATGTAATGTCAACTGTTTGTAGCTTCAGTTACATTATCAATGACAATAGACTGTGTGGCTAAGAAATTTGTTTCACAGCCCTGTGGTTTCAAGTTCAGTCCCACTGCATATCATTTTGACCATATATCTTCTACCATAGCTTTGGGTTGATCAATATCTTTCGAGTGAAATAAGATAAAAGAGAAACTGTGTTGAAGCCTGTTGTATGTATAACTAGCATTTCTTGGTAGGCTTCACAATTACTCTTTTACTTGTTTCAGTCATTTGACTGCGGCCATGCTGGAGCACCGCCTTTAATTGAGCAACTCGACCCCGGGACTTATTCTTTTGTAAGCCCAGTACTTATTCTATCGGTCTCTTTTGCCGAACCGCTAAGTAACGGGGACATAAACACACCAGCATCAGTTGTCAAGCAATGCTAGGGGGACAAACACAGACACACAAACATACACATGCATATATATACATATATACGACAGGCTTCTTTCAGTTTCTGTCTACCAAATCCACTCACAAGGCTTTGGTCAGCCCGAGGCTATAGTAGAAGACACTTGCCCAAGGTGCCACGCAGTGGGACTGAACCCGGAACCATGTGGTTGGTAAGCAAGCTACTTACCACACAGCCACTCCTGCGCCCATTCAATACTAAAAAAAACTAATGAATATCAGAAAATGTAATTAGATAATTGTTATATGGTGAGGAAAAGACAACATTAAGTAGTTCAATGACTCGTTATTTTAATCATTTCTACATATATTTCCAATTATCGTTTTTTAATCTCACTACATTAAATATGTTAATATTCACTTAAATGAAGGAGGTGAGTTGGCAGAATTGTTAGCATGCTGGGCAAAATACTTAGCAGTATGTCATTTGTGTTTTTGTTCTAAGTTCAAATTTTGCTGGGATCAACTTTGCCTTTCATCCTTTTGGAGTGGATAAAATAAGTACCAGATAAACGCTGAGATCAATTTAATTGACTTAAACCCCCCCCCCTTGCCAAACTTTTGGCCATCTGCCAAAATTTGAAATCAATTTTAACTTAACTGTGGATAATATTCCCTCAGTAATTAAGTTTAGTGGTTTATTGATTATATTAATTTGAGATATATTGAGACAGATCTTTTAACAGAATCAAGTTACTTAAATTGTTACTTCAGTTTCCAGTATTTCAGGGCTGGCTGAAGGTACCTTGCAACTCATGTTGTCTGGGGTGCTTCATGATGGAGTGCCTAGTTTAACACCACCACTGCCAGGCCCTTGAGGATCTTAAGCAAAGGTAACTCTGTTCCAAGCATTCAGGTCTGATTACCAGTGTGAAGATAATTCCATTTGATAAGCCTCAAGGGGCCTAAAAATGCTTCTCTTCCTCCTTTGAATAAAGTCATATAATAAATAGGGAAGGCGTGTGGCTTGGGGGTTACGGTAATCCACTCACATTCATAAGGTCATGAGTTCGATTCCCAGTGGTGGTACCGTGTTGTTGAGCAAGACCCTTTATTTCACGTTGTTCCAGACCACTCAACTGGCAAAAATGAGTTGTACCTGTATTTCAAAGGGCTGGGCTTTGTCACATTTTGTGTTATACCGAATCTCTCTGAGAACTGCATAAAGGGTATGCATGTCTGTGGAGTGCTCAGCCACGCCCACATTAATTCCACAATGGAGTGCCAGGATAATTAATGAATAAATAAATAAACGGTGTTAATTAAAATTGAGTGGTTTACTTAGTTTACTATTCTGTGTTGAACTTTACTCCTTAGAGTGAATGGGACCACCTGAGAACAACGTTTGTGATCTCCTTGTCTTCACATCACACGATTATTGTGAATGAATGTCGCTGTACTGGATGTTAACTGGATAATAATAATAATCCACGTGGAGCTCTAATTCCTACAGCTGTAGTCATACATATGTACGTGCATAAATGCAGACACACACACACACACGTGCATATATACATAAATACGAGAGAGGTAGTGGAAGGTGTGTCTCATCGTTTGTCAATTGGTGTTGTGTTTTCACGTCGGTGTCACTTAGCGATTCGGCAAAAGACCAATAAGGAAAGTCTTTCAAGACTGTCCCTCCAGCATAGATACAGTCCAGTAAGAGAAATAAGCAAAAGAATAAATGAAATTTATATCTTAAGCACACCCACTCCCCAAGACAAAAAGAAACTTAATCCTGTTTTTATCAGTCACTCTGAAAAGGAGGAAATAGATACCTTTAAACCCTCGAGATTAAATCTGTATAGGGGAGGGGACAGACACAAGCTCGAGCGCTCGATATGGTTTAGCTACTGGTAACCCGTCAACAAGCCTTACTACTGATGTCGTCAGCATTTTAATCGACCTTCACCTTCAATTGCTACTCAGTTCACCCTTTCCTCTCTCAGTTAATCTTTACCTTCTCCCCCCCCCCACCTTCTCGCATGCTTTTGTTCCTTCTTTTACTTGTAAACAACTTTATAGCAAGTACTCGTAGCTTCTGCTTTCATGCACCACGTGAATAGTGTAAATATTGCAGTTACTATTATGGAAACTTGACAAGCTTTTGCCACCTGGTTTTCACTGCTAACTCAGCCAACCTTGTTTTCTGAAGCAAAATAAACAAAGCTCGTAACCCACATTTTGTATGGAGTCACGGCGCACTTAACTCTGCAGCGGAATTTTCCACAAATCACACTCTACAGCAATAATTGGCAATCTTTCGTCTCTAGTAGACCTTTCCGTCGATTTCCGTAAAAAAAAAAATTTTTTTTTTACATATGGGCTTGCGGGAACTTTTGAAGTAATGAGAGCGAAAGAGACTAAGACAAAGCGATTGTATGAGGAGGGAAGTTCTTTTGAAGTTACCGTGCATGGGAGCATTGATGTACATGTGTGTGTTTGATGGGGTGTGGGAGACAGACAGTATGTTGTGTAATCGACGGAAAGGTCTACTAGAGACGAAAGATCGCCGCAATAATTTTTCAACCGAGGTGCATTTGACCTTTGAGGGTCCATATTAAATTTTGTGTAATAAATTGGATATACGCCTACAATTCCCAAATTTTTTTAATATAATTCCTAATAACATTTAATTATAAAAATATTATAGGATTTTCTAAACATCGAATGGTTACGAGGACCCACCCGAGTAAAATAGGAATCATAAGGGTTCATGGGTTTGAAAATGGTTGGAAATCACTGATCCACAATATGAAGAATGCATTTAACAATGTAATGCTGTAAGTATATTTCAAATGAGAAATGGAGACGGCTGTAGCACTATTGATCGTCTGTCTGTTCGATTTCGGTTGAAATGGGGTTAAACAACTATTCGATAAAGAAATTACATGGAGTGGCTGTGTGGTAAGTAGCTTGCTTACCAACCACATGGTCATGGGTTCAGTCCCACTGCGTGGCACCTTGGGCAAGTGTCTTTTACTATAGCCCCGGGCTGACCAATACCTTGTGAGTGGATTTGGTTGACGGAAACTGAAAGAAGCCCGTCGGATATATATATATATATATATATGTGTGTTTGTCCCTCCAACATCGCCTGACAACCGATGCTGGTGTGTTTACGTCCCGTAACTTAGCGATTCGGCAAAAAGAGACCGATAGAATAAGTACTAGGCTTACAAAGAATAAGACGAAAGGCGGTGCTCCAGCATGGTCGCAGTCAAATGACTGAAACAAGTAAAAGTAAAAGAAAAGAAAGATCCAAAAGAAAACAGTTCAGTAGCTGTTGTTTATATTGTTTTTATTTTATCTTTTATATTTTACTTGTTTTAGTCATTAGATTGCGGCCATGCTGGAGCATCGCCTTGAAGAAATTTTAGTCGAATGTATCTAACCCAGTACTTACTTTTTCGAAGCCTGGTACTTATTCTATCATTCACTTGGGGACGTAAACACACCAGCACTGGTTGTCAAGTAGTGGTGGGAGATGACCAAGATAGATACACATACATATATACGATGGGCTTCTTTCAGTTTCCGTCTACCAAATCCACTCACAAAACTTTGGTCGGCTCAATACTATAGTAGAAAACACTTGCCCAAGGTGCCATGCAGTGGGATTGAACTCAGAACAAATTGGCTGGGAAGCAAGCTTTTCACTACAGGGCCACGCCAGCGCCTATTTATGTATATAATTTCACATTAGTATTTGTAAATGAAGGGATGGAGGAAGTTAAGGCTGGTTCGTTCTAGTCTATACATGTAAAATAACCCACAAAAAAACAAAACAAAAAATCCAATTATTTTAGTGAAAAGGATAAAAATTGAATAGTAAAGTTTATATGCCAACAGAATGTGGCAGTCCTATGAAGGATGATGTTACTGTTGTTTTAGCCCCAGAAAAACATCTTTTACAGCAGGCTATCAACAGTCTGTGTCCGTATAGCATTTGCAAGGGAGGTCATCACTCCTATCTCTTGCATTACGTGATACTCACAGACCTAGGTTTCTGAGTGGTTACTCGTCCTTGGTGTGAGAAAACCACAAGCTAGCAACAAAAGCTCTCCACTTGCAAATGCTATATATTCTTTAAGTAACGCACAGACAGTGATCTCTTATAGAGAAAAACAATTTGTTTTAAATCACTGAGTGATACAGTAACAGTACCAAATAGTAAAGTTTATATGCCAACAGAATGTGACAGTCCTATAAAGGACAATGTTACTGTTGGTTTGGTCCCAGGAAAACATCTTTTCCAGCTGGCCAATACTATATATTCTTTAAGTGATGCACAATCACTGATCTCGATAAAGATTGAAAAATATATCTCATAAATAACAATTTTATTTTCAATTTACTTTTTTCTGTTAATCACTCTCCTCTCTTTCTCTCTCTCTCTCTCTCTCTCTCTCTCTCCTCTGTATATGAATTTACTTGTAGGTAAAAACCCTTGTAACTACTGCATCTTTCAACTAGCCCCAGGTGTAAGTGAATTTGGTTGATGGAAACTGTGTGGAAACCCATCGTGTGTATGTGTGTGTCTGTGTGCATCTGTGTATATGCATGCAAAAAAGTGATTGATAAAATAAGCATCAGATTTGATGAACCCAAAACCCTTCGAGGTGGTGCCACAGTCAAATTGACTAAAACAAATAAAAGAATAAAAGAAAATCTATTTATGTATGCCTATATGCACGTATGTGTATATGTATGTATAGTAGTATGAGTATGTTTATTGGTGGAGCTATGATGTTTGCAAATCAAAACAAGTACTCAACGCATTGTGGGCAATATGTGCTGTTTTGCAAAGTTTACTTGCAACCTGTGAGGTTTCATGCTGGAAACAGCAAAGCTGCTACAATCATCATCATCATCACACACACACATGCATTCACACACACACACTCATGCATGTATATTTACATGGCACATCCACAGGTAATGAATAGTGGAGTGGCCTTCAAATAATGGAGGTTTGCTGTAAATAAGGTTCAGCCAAACAAGCAATTACAGAGCAGCAGCAGCAGCATGAGAGGAGTCTGCAGGGGACACGACTGATTCCCAACAATGAGCTTGTGACGAGGCAAGTTTGTCCATCTTCAAATAAACCTAGTTCTAGAGTAAGACAGCTGCTGCACTAATACCCATTAGAGCGTGTGTGGTGACTCTATACAGAATGTGGATTGCGTGCTTTGTTCGGTTGCTTCCCAAACAGGCTGACTGACCTGGCAGGGTGAAAGCCAGGTGGCAAAAACTTGCTGAGTTTCAACAACAACAGCAACTATAGTATTTACACTAGTCACGTGGTGTTGCTGACATGAAGTAGAGGTTAAGAGTACATTTTATAAAGTTGTTTACATGTAAAAATGGAACAAAAACATGTGAGAAGGTGGGGAGGGGTAATGATTTATTGAGACAGGGAGAATGAGTTGAGGGGAAGGTTGAGGGGGAGGATCGGTGAAAATGCTGACGACATCAATAAAGCTGTTGACAAGTTTCCATGTAGCTAAATCATGAAGAGCCAGGGTTACGAGAATGCGTTGCAGGGTAGGAGATCAACTTAAAGAAAACACTGACCATAGATACAACAAAGTTTCTCAGATTTACCATTAGCAAGTAAAATCAAAATCAACAATGGCCTTCTTCTGTCTATTGTAACTCTGTTCAGTTCATTAAGTGGATCAACAGTCTTCAAGGATGAACCTGATATCCTTTACCATTACATGGAATATTTTCAGTCTTCTCAGGTACCCAACTAACATCAACACTACCACCATCAACTGATTCCACAATTTTCCCTTCTTCTTGAGCATCATTGTCTTCAACTCTCACTGAGGTTAAAACACTCATTGATAAAATAAATAACAAATCTCCAGGCCAGACAATATTCCTGCTGGTATTTTCAACAAAAGTAGACAATTACTGATTACCTGATTGCATCCTCTCATACCTCAAATCTGGGAGAGACATGATTCCTTTGACATGATATTTCTTTGATAAAGAAATTGTAATAATTTTTAAGAAAGAAGATTGAGTGGAATAGAGAAATTTCACAGCTTTTCATTACACTGCTGGAAAAATATTTGCAAGAATCTTATAAAAAAGACTCCTACAAATATTTTTGATGTGGCACGTGAGTCTTGCTTTTCATCAACAGCAAGAAAAATCCTAAGACCACAAGTCACCACGCTATTTGTTCTATGATTCCATGATGTTTTACAGTATATGCTGTAAAATATCATGGAAAATACTTCAGGAAGTAGACATTCCACCAAAATTCCTTGCCATCATTCACTCGCTTTATGACAATAGGGAGTTTCCAGTGTTATCAAAACAATCAGCATTATCATCATTTGAAGTTAAAACTGGTGTGAAGCAAGTGGACATCCTTGCACCAATCCTCTTCTCATTTACTTATGTCATTCATCTAGTTGCTGTAAATGAAAATGAGACTTCTTTATATGTGAAACTAACAATTAGGTATGATGAAGGTGTCTTCAATTGAAGCCAATTCTTCTCAAAGACTAATACATCAACCAATACCACTTTAGAGCTGTAACATGCAGCTGACAATGCTGTACCCAGTCATGACTAAATTCACATCCAACAAATAAGTGACTCTTATTAGTCTCAACATATAAAAATTACAACCTAACAGTTAACATCAGCAATACTCACAACCTGTACCAATCTCTTCTAAGGCCCACCCAATCAATAAAACAACCCAATCAAACAGGTCTCCCACATTCCATATCTTTATTCCATCTTATCTTCAAATGCAGCCACAAGCAATGAGATCACCAACAGGATACTTGCAGTTCATTCTTCATATAGAATGCTTTACCAAAGAGGCTTCAAGAACCACAAAACTACCAGCAAGCTATACATGTACGAAACTAGTTATCAGTACACTTCTTTATGTTTGCAAGATATGGACATATTATTGCCCTCACATCAAACATTTGTAGCAGTTCTGCCAATCAAACTTATTTTGCTCACTTCTAGGTATTAACTGGTAAAAAAAGCTGAACACCTTTGTCCTGGAACAAGCATAAGTGACAAAACATTAAGGATCATCATGATATTTAGTCATTAGTTATGTTGGATTGACTCTGTTCAAAGAATAGACAATGAATGACTCCTGAAGACCATCTTTTATTCTAAACTGACAATGGGAAAACATCTTAGTGGCAGACCACAAGTAAGGTTCAGAGACTTCCCAAAGAAGAACCTCACACTCTGTGGTATCCAACCAAAGAAGATCAGGATTGTCATAGGGGGTAGAGAGCAATAGAAGAATCTCACCTGTCTTGTCTTGCAAACTGTTTGAACAGGACAGAAAAGACAAGGGGCACATGAGACAGGTGATGAGAAAGAAGGTCAGCCACCATCAATGAAAAAACTCTTTAAAATCCAGTGCAAAGATTGTCATCAAATGTTTCAAACAATTCTGGGTCTCTATAATCACTCAAAGCCCATGTTAGAAAGCAAAATAAAAGTAATTGGTTTGGGTGGGAAAACTCAGATCTAGAAAAATCCTGATAGGGCATCAAGCCACAGAAACTATGCCAAAGCGGACAGTAGAGTTTTGTACATTCATTTGGTTCACCAGCTCTTGTTGAACTATCCAACCTATACCAGCATGGTAAATGCTCATTAGATGATGATGATGATGATGATGATATATATATATATATTAGAAGAAATGAAGTAATCAGAAGATCGGTTTATATATATATATATATATATTAAATGTATACTATACATATATATAATTATTTAGTTGTAAGAAAACAAAAGTGAACAATACCCCATTGTGTTCGAAATGGGTAGAGTCTCTTAATATATGATCCTGTTTATCTTACATATTAATAAACATCCATCTGTCCGTCCATCCATCTAATGTGTCTGCGTGATGTCAGTTTGCATGCATTCCTATAAACAATGACTAACAAACCACCCATTTTATTTCGGCATAACTACAGATTTCTGCACCCTCGACTTTGGATGATCATAACTTTCAGAAAATAGATATCTTTTTAATGAAAATTTCTACGAATATGTGTTATATCATGTAGATTCCGAATATACAAAACTTTTTTGGTAAAGTCTTTTAGGAGGGGGTGAGGTGGGGAATTTCGGAAAATTCACCGGAGTCCACTTTAATTCGTCTTAACTTTCAAGAAAATGGATATTTTTTAATGAAATCTTCTACAAATATACCTCGGACTATCTAGTTTCCGAAAACATAGAAATTGGGGTGGGGAACAATCAGGTGTTACTTTTGAGAACTCTTCCCCACTCAGGGGTGTTTCAGAACAAGTCGTTCATGTTTCATTTTCTCCGTTTTGTGCGTTTGTGCATCCATAGATTTCTACACACACACACACACACACACACACACACACACACACACACATCCACATGGCACACATGTAATTAAAAAAGTTCAAACGGGGAATTATTTCATTCAATTATTATAAAGATTATGTACCAAATTATACTTTACACTTCTATATTTAACTGTGCGTGTATATTCCTTATTTTTGCTTCTGGTGTCTTCTGCAATTGTTATTACAAATGTTTACCTGGGAATTTATTTAAAATGAGGAAAAATCGGGATCTTTTCGGTTTGAACGGCAGTTTTTTCTAGCGGTGTCATATGAAACTGTCACCCATAATTATGACCCTAGTATCGATCTATTGCATTTCAATCTGTTTTAGGGTTAGGGTTAGGGTTAGGATCAGGGTTAGGGTTAGGGTTAGGGGTGGGGGAAGGGTATCTTTTTTTCTTCACAAATGTAAATAAACCCAATCTGTTTCTTAAACGAGGGACATATTCATACAGCACAGAATGTTTTTTTTTTACCTCAATAGACGTCATTGATTGGTTGAAATTGCAGAAATTGAAGAAAAAACAACAAAAAAATATCTTACAAACTATAGAATTTTCTCAATAAAGCCAAGAGAAAAAGATGTTTTATAAACACATTCTACCAGTATACAAAGTTTAAAAGTGTTTAGTTAACTAGAAATTATGTTAAAAACTGCCGTTCAAACCGAAAAGATCCAAAATGGTATGCAACAGTTAAGTCGTCTTAATAACATATTTCTGTGTACCAGACCTTTAGCTGTTGTTTTTAGCATTACGATTTTTCTGGTGAGGGCTTCATTTGCCTTCGTTGCTTCAGTAAAAATCTACAGATGCACAAACACACAAAACGGAGAAAAGGAAACAAATATGGACGACTTGGTACGAAACACCCCTGAGTGGAGAACAGTTCTCAAAAATAAACCCCAATTGTTTCCCCCCCCCCCCACCAATTCCTATATCCTCTGAATCTACATAGTCCGAGGTATATTTGTAGAAGATCTTATTAAAAAACATCCATTTTCTTGAAAGTTAAGACGAATTGAAGTGAACTCTGGTGAATTTTCCGAAATTCCCCACCCAGCCCCTCCTAAAACGTTTTCCCCAAAATGTTTTGTATATTTGGAATCTGCATGATATAACACATATTCGTAGAAAATTTCATTAAAAAATTTCTATTTTTCTGAAAGTTGTGATCATCCAAAGTCGGAGGGGTGTGTGCAGAAATCTGTAGTTATGCCTTTATTTTCACAAACAATAATTCCCTGCTTAATGACCTCAAATTATTTAACTCATTAACTATGTGTTAATCGGTTAAATAAATCCAGTTTTCTCTGTAAGCACCACCTAAACTAACTAGTCCTCATTGTATAACATTTCCATGTCTAATTCATTTTATGTAATCTAAATTTTAGAGTTTTGTGTCCCAAGAAGGAAAGGTATGTATAAGTCGACTGGCTACATACCAGGTAGAGGCCACGGGTTATGGTCTCATTAGTCTTGCCAGGTCTTCTCACGCACAGCATACTTCCATAGGTCTCGGTCTCTAATAATAACAGACAGGCCGTCATGCATACATAATGTGTATGTGTGTGCATAAAATACAGAGCATTGAAAGAGTCTACAATAGGATGCTCGAAGAATGTTCAGACACAATGAAAATAAATACCAGTTCGTAGTAAGGTACGCAATAGATGAAGTGCTGTAAGAAGAAGTTGTGGCGAAGAAACAGAGCCAGTTGAAGCACATGTCGTGTGAGATGTTGTGGCTACTATGCTGCTACCGGTCACTTGATACCGGAAGATCTCGCAGGTTGTATTTGTTGTTAACCATGGTGAAGTAATTCACAAACAGTGTTGAGATAGGACCTGCGTGTACATAGAGAGATGTTGTTGACATTAAGACGGAGGCGACAGAGATGGAGGTCCTGATGCTGCTGGACAAAGTGTTGATGTTTCTCCATGTGGCTGCTGGTGTTGTCACTGGAACTGGCTGTGTGCTCTGTGGTCAGTGGTTAGACCTTAGAAGGTCTAGAACCAAAAGACAAAATACAGTGTTGAAGCTAGCTTTTTATAGGGACCAGTCAGCACAAACAGAGATTTAGAAGAGACTGTCTCATGTGACCTTATCAGAAGGCTGCAATTGGTTGGGTTGCACACTGGCGTGTAATAGAGCAAGAGACAAATTGCACCTATACCAACCAATCAGAGCAGTGGACACAACAGGGTCCAAGTGGACGAAGGCTAGCTGTTATCTACTACGTCTGTATTCATGTATATATAAATATATATATACATATACTTGGAAATGGATGTGTAGCATTCAATTAAATAATAATATAAGTAATATATATATATGCATATATATATATGCATATATATATATATATATATATAATATATATATACATATACTTGGAAATGGATGTGTAGCATTCAATTAAATAATAATATAAGTAATATATATATATGCATATATATATATGCATATATATATATATATATATATATATATATATATAGTCCAGGCCAAGTCAAAAGTTTTAGTTTTTCAAGCTTTAAGTAATAGTTCAAACAAATTACATACGAAAATATATTCCACCATATTCTATTGCTTGTTGCCATCATTGAGCCAAAAGTTAAATTCTATGTTTATACCATTTGGCTGCTTTTAAGGCAAAAAACGGTCTGCACTTTTTTTTAAAACTCATCTGCATTATCGAACCTCCATTCATGTAGGAAATAAGCCATGACTAAAAAAAGTGGTAATGTGAAGGTGCAAGGAGTGCAGGCAAGGTGAAGCATCACTTCCAGCCCCTCATGTTCCTCAAGTTTGCTCTTGATTGCCTTGGCAGTCTCTGTGCTAGGCCATTGTCATGCAGTAGGAACATGCATCTTTCACTGACCAATGTCATGCAGAAACCCTTCAAAGCATCGTTTTTGAGCATAAAGGTTGGCATTCACAGAATGATCATCTAGGACAAATTCAAAGGGCAACACCTCCTTGAAATTCCACCAAACACACAACATGCCCTTCTGTTCAAACTGCCCTTCTTTGACAATAAGTTCTGAAGAATAGCCACAACAAATCCATTGATTTCTCTAGAAAAAAAATCTCTCTTCATTACCTAAAGACCTGGTTTAATGTTATTGTTATTTAACCCTGCATAAGTGTTCACTATTCTGTCCTTTTTTCTATGTAGAGGGAACCCCATATCACATTTCTCAACATATTCATTTTTAAAATTATAGTGTTATTTAAGGGATATTTTGCTGCTATTTCTAGCAGGTTGTGCAGTGATTTAGAGCTTCTCATGCTGATTTGACTTTATAGTTCTAGTCTCCAGTTATCAAAATGTTACCAAGAAGTGATTTGTGTGACTATTAACAGAGGACCTGTTCTGACAATGCCAAACTGAGAAGTTCTAATAAAACTAAAACATTCTAAGAGCCATCTCCACTCTGATAAAGATTGCATTCACTTTCAAACTGCATTCTATATCTAATTTAAATCCAACTGAGTTGCCTCCCTTGTCTTCCTTGACCAGAATTAGTCAAGAAGATAACGTTTTCTCTTCACTACTGGTGTAATTCTGACTAATTAAAATTTCTTGGTTCACTACATGAAATATTTTAGCACCATGATTAGTTGTCACTAAGCTATATCTAGACATATATTGGCAACCTGTATATCATACTTAAAGTGTATGTATTGTTGAAAGCCTTCTAAACTGCAGCATTCATCTTGAGAAAGTATCTCTTGTAGATGTATAGTATTAAAAAACAGAGAAATATATCAGTAGTAGATACACACAAAAACACACACACACATATGTATATGTATACATACATACATACATAAATACATATATACATGCATGCATACATACATACATACATACATACATACATACATACATACACACATACATACATACATACATACATACATACATATATACATACATACATACATACATACATACATACATACATACATACATATATATATATAGCATCATCATCATCGTAAAACCAACAAACAAGCAAATTATGAAATTTTAATTTTTCTATTTCTTAAATCTTTTGTCACTTATGCAAGATTCCACAGTGGAATTGAACTTGGGATCTTGAAATTGCAAAACAAATTTCATAACCATTCAACTGAGCTGAACCACACGTATTCTAATTAATTCAATTTTACTCTCTCCATGGTGCTGTAATTGCTGTTAAATTTTAAGAGTGAAAACAGAAGTTTATTTTATATACATAACGTCATAAGAGATTTAACAACTCTTCTTTATTACAACTGCAACAAAATATGGAATGGAAAAATATGCTGAGAGAAATGGCAACAAATAGCAGAAAGAAAATAAAGAATTCAGTTGAAATAGGAGAGTAAAATGCTCAGATAAATAGATGAGTTTTAATGTTGTTGGGAAAATGATAGCAAAATATATGAAATCAAAGAAAGAAGTAGAATGTCAGAACGCAGCAGCTAGAATAACTTGTAAAAATTAGACCATGATTGGAAACAAAAAAAAAATTACAATAACAACAAAAATTCATTTTTTAAGTGCAATTGTAATTTTATCTCTGCTGTATCTCTCTGGGTGTAAGTTATGAATGTTGAATAGTGAAAGGGAAAAGATGATGGCCTTTGAAATGTGAGTAAAAGATGATTTTCATTCTATATATAGAGAATTGAAGTAACCAGAATGTTAGGAAAGAGATTGTTGGGAAGATTATAAAGTTTGAAGCTTTTGTTTCTGTCAATTGTCAAAAGAAAGAAAATGAAATGATTTTGGTCATGTGACATAACACCATGACCTCTTAGTCCTGCTGAATATGGTAACATATGGACAAAATACAAATGGGTGGTTGAGCAATGTCAAGGAATGGTCAGGGAGGAAGATGGTAAGAATCTGGAATTGGCTGAGGAGTAAAAATGACTCTGTGTGTGTGGGGGGGGGGGGGGTGCAAATACTCATCTTTTTGTTTCATGTTAGTTCCCTACTAAATGACAATTGGAATTGGTGTGTTTAGATCCTTGTAACCAAGCAGTTCAGCAAAAAGTGACCAATAAAATAAAATCACCAGTCTTAAAATAAGTATTGACATTGATTTACTCACTTAACCCCTTCAAAGTGGCATCCCACCATGGATGTGGTTCAGTAATTGAAACAAATAATGGAATAAAAGAATAAAAGGCTGTGTTTATCATGTTTGTAATTGGAAATCTGGTATAGTTTCTGTTAATGTCCCTTTGTGACCTTTATCGTTGCTGGTTCACAATCTGTGATAACTGAATCAATAACTGAAAATCGTGCTAATGGTTCTACTCTACAAATAAATTGGCTGTTAAACAAAGTTACAAAAATATATTAGAATTTCACATTATAACAACATACACACATACATATGCGCTTGTGTGTGTGTGTCAGTGTGTGTCTGTCGTGTTTATGTTTACAGACAAAGGACATCAATTTTTAGACTGTGAATACAAACATAATACACACACACACACACACATGCACATACACACACACACTCATAAACTATGCTGGTTTTTACATTTTAATTAAAAATTAAAAAAAAAAAAAATTTTAATAAAATGTGATGATTTAACAACTTTTTAAAAAATATACATCTAAACCTTCATTATCATTTAACATTCATTTTCCATGCTGACATGGATTAGACAGTTTGACAGGATCTGGCAAGCTTCAGAGCTGCACCAAATTCCAGAGTCAGCTTTGGCATAGTTTCTATGGATGGATGCCCTTCCTGATGCAAACTACATTACAGTATATAAATATTTAAATATTTGTTATTATTTGATTAATTACTGATTTGAGCTACTGTTATGTAAATCAATAGTTTTTCCTTTTTTCTTTTTCTTTTTGTTGTCAACTGTTAAAAATAAACTGTATTTCAATCAACAGTTTTTGATTACCTGGGATGGTTGTGTGATAAGAAGTTTGCATCCCAACAACATGGGATGTGGTGGGGAAAACTGATCTCATGGTGCTACACCTTACAAAAAAGAATGACGAGGGACATTGACAATTGGTAACCTGATGGACTAGAGAAAACCCTTTCTTTTGGGCATGCATGTAGAGAGAATTCTAACAAAGAGAGTGGCTAGAGTCTGGGATGCTCTCGATGTATCGACCCATTCTACCCCACTTCCTTTCTCTTGTAATGATTTAATTGCATTCATCATCTCCGCTCCTGCCACCTCTGTTGCCTTTCAGCCTCTCTTTTCTCTCATTACTTTCACTGTATTCACCCATTGCTCCTCCACTATCCCAGCCTCTCTTTCTCTCCCTCTTCTCCCCTCACAGTTTCTCTTTCCTCAGCATACTCTCATTTCTCCTCCTCTACTTCTCCCTTAATCTACACTGTCTCTTTTCCCACATCCTCTCCTAATTCACATCGCCCTCATATCCCTCTCCATGTCATGGCACATTCCTCCCTCACCTTCCACTCATATTCATCCTTATAACATGGGATGGCATTGGATGCTCACTACACAAACCATCCTACCAGCCTTTTCCGTTATCCTTTTCCCTCTTTCCAGGAAATTCCTGACTCAATTCCTTCTCATCCTCTTTATCTGTGTATCTTCCATACTCCCTCTGCCAACAATATCTACTCTGTTGCACTTCCCACCACCAATCCCTCACAACAATAAATCTAGTCTTCCTATTATGCTTCACTCTTTCCTAAACCCACATCTCACGTGTTCTTTCAGTTGTGGAAGTTCTTTAGTCTTACAAACTGACCCCCACTAGCGCTGATACCATGTAAAATGCACTCAGTACACTTAGTAATTTGATTGGCATTAGCAAAGGCATCAGGATGTAGAAACTATGCCAAAACTGAGGCATGCTGTGGTCATCTGTTTTGTCAGATCCTGTCCACTCACCCAACCCATCCCAGCATGGAAGGCAGACATAAAGTGATGACAATGATCATGATGAAGATCATGATGACAATGATCATATTGTGTGTATGAGTGTGTGTGTAATGCGTGTATGCGTTCATGTATGCATGTGAGCTCTCTCTCTCTCTCTCTCTCTCTCTCTCTCTCTCTCCACAAACACACACATACATGCATGCACACATATACTCACACCTATACACATGCTCTTGTGTATATACAAATATATATATATATAAGTATATATTGAACGATGCAAATAAGATGAATTGTGTAAAAGTGATTTGCGTAAAACCATTGTCTATTATTTCTGGTGGTTTTGTTGTATTTAGATCATTCCCACAATTACTTTATTTATAGTTCCCAGTTCTGTTCCATTTGCCTATTTTCTAAATCTCGCTCACAATCTCAGTGACTGGACATCGAGTTTACTTGTCTGGATTTGTAGACAGTGATTCATTGTGTTGTGACTGCTCAATATTCATTCTGCCTTAATGCATTCATTCATTTACTACACCTTTCAAAGAAGGTGATTACTTCTAACTAAACATTGCTGCTGAAATCGTGGTTTCTGATTGGTTAATGTAGTATGTTATGATAATATTAAAAACAAACTGTCAATAGCCAATAGAATCCCACCATTTTCAATTAGTTTCTCAGTTATTTCATTGAAATCTAGGCAGTCCAGTTTACAGTTTATTGAAAATACCGAAATTTGGGTGAAAGTAAATAAGTTTAGTCAAAGCAGTGGATGGGTGAGAATCCATCATTTCTTATTATTTATCCCTAGTTTCTATATTCAAAAAGAATCCTAGCCATAATTATCTTGCCTTTTTTTTTTCCAGACATAGTATATCATGGATTATATTATGTCATGCTTTCTCTTTTTTTTTTTTTTTATAAAAGCTACTGGATATGATTTGAGTAGCAATTTCTTGCATGTCCTACTTAGAAGCATCCTCTAGGTGAATGGGATAGTCGTATGTATCCTGCTGTCACTTATGTCTACAGTCAAGTTACTTAAAAATGAAATTAAAATATTTTCAACCCTGACAACAAGAAGGCTAAGATTTGAGATACACATACACTGTGTTAAACATTTTCAAATTCAAGCTTCAGACTCTCTCTTGAAAAGCACTGGTCAAACTCTAAGGATCTCACTTAGAGAAGATGGAAAATTAGAATATTACTCATATAATGAAATTTGCATCATGAAGCCATGTTTAACATGACATGGAATTGTCACCAAGGGCAAAGCTTCTGATCTGCAGCCATACTCTCTAAGGACTTGTTCAGAGATATTTCATGAATCCTAAAAGAGTGAAATATTTCCTAGATTTTAAAGAGTTGAATCATCTTATATATATAAATTCTTACAGAGTCAAGCTGTCTTGAGGTGGAATTTTGCACACAGTTGTGTGTGTGTGTGTATGTGTGTGTGTGTGTGTGTGTGTGTGTGTGTGTGTGTGTGTGTGTGTGTGAGTATTAGTATCTTCTTGCAAATTAGTGTCCTTCATATCAACTCTTCAATGAAAACATAACTGACCAGGAGAAAATAGGATCTTACTTCAAAACAGATGAAGGCTGGTGATAAGAAGGACATTCAGCCATAGCAAATCTACCACAACAAAGTCTTTCCAATGGATGTGAGCATGGAAACATGGATGCTAAAGTAATGATGATGATGATGATGATGATGATGAGACATACAAACACACACACACACCACACACACACACACACACACACACACACACATATATATATATATAATATATATATATATATATATATATATATATATATATATATATATATATATATTATATATATATATAAAGTTAATCCAAACATGAAAGCACAAAAAAACACAACAACGCGAGGACGTGGAACAAATATAGTATTATTGGACGCTCAGGAAAGAAGGAAAGAAGGAGGGTTTAACGTTTCGAGCGGAGCTCTTCCTCGGAAACATAGGAGAAGGAAAGATCCAGAGAAGGGAAGACAGAGGAAAAAAAATCGCCAACGGTACACACGAGGTCACATAGATAGATAGATAGACAGACAGACAGACAGACAGACAGACAGATAGATAGATATATAGATAGATAGACAGATAGATAGATATACATACACACACATGAATGTATGTACTAGTAGCATCATCATCAGCATCATCATCACTTTAACAAATACTTTTCCAATGCAAACCTTCAGATTTCTCTATCCATTTTTTAAACTTTATTCTTGCCAGCAAGAATTGTTTGTTGTTGACACAAAAAGAATTTGTAAACCTTTTCAACCCAATAATTCTATGCTATGATTTATAGTCTTATTTATTTTGAGATCCACTATTCCCAAAAAAGAATTATTTTTATGACATCTATATGCATACACACACACACACACACACACACACACAGAATCATATATATATATGTGAATATATATTCATGCACGGGCGTGTGTGTGTGTGTGTGTGTGTGTGTGTAAGTGAGTTTGTCTCTTCCTCATCTTCATGTTTACTTACTGTTTGTAAACAATGCCTTAATGATTGATGTCATTTGTTTCCAGTTCTTCCCATAAAACATGTCTGGACTGCTTGTTGTTTGACTGGGAGGGGGATTATCACTTTGCTTAGAAACAAGTGGCAGTTGGCTACAGAAAGGGCATCCAGTTATAAAAAATCTCTGCCCTACCCTAACATGTTCTTGTCTGACTTGTGGGCATGTGTGTGTGTGAAGGCATGAGGCTTCATGGTTAGGGTATCCGACCCACAATCTTAAGATCATTAATTCTATGGTGTGGTGTGTCCTTGAGCCAGACACTTTATTTCATGTTACTCCTGTCCACTCAGCGGGCAAAACTGAGTAGTATTTGTATTTCAAAGGGACGTTATTTCTATATTGAATCAATTTCGAAAAGTGATTCAATATAGAAATAACAAACTTTAAAAAAAAATTCTGTTGGCCAGCTTTCCCCAATTTCAGCTCTACGTGTTTTCTGTTGCGAGTAAATAATATGTGGAAATTGATGATTTAAAAGTCTTTTATCAGCATATTGGCATAGAAATAATTTTCTTTAGCCCTTGTTTATAATTTTAACCTTAAAGGTATTTTAATATGCTGCCACATTTTTTGATGAAATTTTTTTTTGTAAAAAAGCTTCATCCTATATTAGTAGTACATATATATATATATATATATATATATGCATACATACATAATTTGCTGCCTTCAGCCCTGGCAAGTTTAGAAGCATGTTGAATAGTGAACGAAAAAGCATGACTTTTTCTTTCTCTCTAACTATCTTGAAGTGTATATATGAGGTGGTGAAGCATGACCTTTGAATATTGGGCCTCACCAAGGCAATGACTAGTGACCAAGACCTTTGGAAATATGCTGTGCTTGAGAAGACTCGGCAAGCGCAAGTTAGACCATAACCCTGTGGCCAATGTGTACCTTTCCTTCATTGGACACTAAGCTCTACTTGTGAAAACCTGTTGAGGCAAGTGAAATTGAAATCAAAACCAAATTTGATGACTGGCATCCGTGCTAGTGGAGCACTAAGAGTATCATACGAGTGAGATCGTTGCCAGAGCAACAAGCTGGCCTCTGTGCCGATGGCATGTAAAAAAAACACCATTCGAGCATGATCGTTACCTGTATCGCCTTACTGGCACTTGTGCTGGTGGCATGTGAAAAAAATATTCGAGTGAGGTTGTTGCCAGTGCCACTGGACTGGCTCCTGTGCAGGTGGCACATAAAAAAACACCATTTGAGCGTGGCCATTGCCAGTACCGCCTGACTGGCCCTCGTGCCAGTGGCACATAAAAGCACCCACTATACTCTCAGAGTGGTTGGTGTTAGGAAGGGCAACCAGCTGTAGAAACTCTGCTAGATCAGATTGGAGCCTGGTGCAGCCATCTGGTTCACCAGACCTCAGTTAAATTGTCCAACCCATGCTAGCATGGAAAGCGGACGTTAAATAATGATGATGATGATGATATATATATATGTTGATAGCATTCTTTGAAGTTTTGCCTAAACTGGCTTCTCCAAACAGTTTGAGATGCCAGAATCAGGAAAGTATTGAACTAAACAGTCACCATTGATATTGTTTTGATTCTGCAACCAGTATTGAGTAATTTATTCAGTGCATGCAGACTAAGCGTACATAAATACTCAAACCTGTAAAACTAGATATCGCTTATGTTTTTAAATATATGCTCCCACGCTGATTGCCACACATGCATAGTATTCAGCCCAATCCAATGCAAGTAAGTAAAAACTAACATAATGATGATGATGATGATGATGATGACAGTAACAACAACACTGATGGTGGTGGTGGTAGTGGTGGTGATCATGATCATAATGATGATGATATCAACACATATGCATACATGTTGCTATCTGCTGCAGCAGACAATATTGTCAGCCAACTTATTTTTAGAGAGTTAAAGTTTTGTGTTGTCCTCTGAGCTACCTGCACACTTTCTATGTAGATTTGTGGAACACTCTTTGCTTCTCACCTACTTCCCACTATCACTGTTTTCTCTCTCTCTTTTTCTGTCGTGCTCTTACCTCTCTACACATCTTTCTTCCTCCTTTCTCTCTCTTTATCTCTTTCTTTCCTCTTAAGTTTGCAGTCAAAATAGAAGTAATTCAGTGCAATTCTTAGGTCAGTGCAATCTTCTCACAACTCCTCTCAACTAAAACTTACCATGAGATAACAAATGCTTTGTTTTCATTGTGTTTCCCTGAGTTTAGCTATTCAGGTGGAGTGAGAACCAGATCTGCTTTTGTAAGATCTGCTTTTATTAGAAAGTTTCATTTATTTTAAAAAATTGTTTATTCTTCTAACTGTTTCAGTCATTGAACTGTGGCCATGCTGGGGCGTCATCTTGAAGGACTTTTGTTGAACAAATTGATCTTACAACTTATTTGACAAACTACTAAGTTAAGAAACATAAACAAAGAGTCTGTAGCGTACGCTTGAAGGAAATTCCTCTCTCTCTCTGTTATATGTACATAAATACAGACGTAGTTGATAACAGCTAGCCTTCGGCCACCCTTTTGGGCCCTGTTGTGTCCACTATTCTGATTGGTTGGTATTGGCGCAATTTGTTCTTGCTCTATGGCGCACCAATATGCAACTCAACCAATTGCAACCTTCTGATAAAATCACATGAGACAATCTCTTCTAAACCTCAGTTTGCACTGACTGCTCACTATAAAACTCTAGCGACACATCGAGTCGATGTCTTTCAGTTCCAGACCTTTTGAGGTCTAGCCACTGACCACACAGGACACAGCCAGTTCCAGTGACGATACAATAGCAGCCACATGGAGACTCTTCAACTTTGTCCAAGCAGCATTCAGTGACCTCCAGATCTGTCACCAGCATTCATCCTAACATTAACATCATCTCTCTATGTACACAGCAACCAGCCTTTTCTTTTAGGTTCCCCATTGTGATTCAGGGTTCATATATCCCATGTGGTAATCATGATGCCATAAATTAGAACATTAATATAATATACATACATACATACATACATACATACATACATACATACATACATACATACATGCATACATACATAGTTTTAAAAAAAGTAAGTTGGAAAAGGCACAGATATATTTTGGAGAATGTTTAATAAAATATAACCCACTTTTGTTCTTTGTGTGAGTGTGTGTGTATATATATATATATATATATATATACACACACACACATATATACAAAGAACAAAAACGGGTTATGGTTCACTACAACTGTTTCAGTTGCATTTTTACTGGTAAATAAACTGATTACATCATGAAAAACAGCTGTTTTCTACAGGTGAATAAAAAATTTAAAGTTAGTTTGGTTCAGATACACACACACACACACACACACACACACACACACATATATTATTGTCATCTTCATCATTTATCATCAGCTTTTCATGCTGGTATGGGTCAAATGGTTTGATTGAGGGCTGACAAGCCAGAAGGCTGCACCAGGTCCAAACTAATCTGGCAAAGTTTCTCCAGCTGGATACCCTCCCTAATGCCAAATACATATACATAGCACTCGAGTTTAAAAGAGATACTGATACTTGTGAGCTTCACTCATTGGGTAGTTCCATACTCCTATTCAGAACTGCAAATATTCTGTAGAGTATGTAATTGATAACCAAGAGCAGAGTGGAGATTTATTCCCACCCAAAACTTTTTATCTAAATGTTTGCTAAAGGATATATAACACTGACCTGCATATGTTTTGACTGCGGGGACTGCATATTACTCTGTATGCAATTATACATCCTAGTCGCAGCAATTTCAACAAAGGTCTATCACTCAAAATGTTTTCAAAGTCAACTAATTCAAACAAGCATTCTGCAATGGTGTTCAGTTGAAGGTGATAGCTTTGTTTTTCAAATCCAATGGAATTCTGTTTTGGATGGGACGTTCAGCCACCTAGACATTCATTTCTCTCGTCTCTCGATATTTTTTCTCCTCTATTTATTCTATATCCTTTCAAATTTACTCCCAGGCGTTACCCATTACAACTTGTCTTGGCATAACGGCCCTTAATGTCTGTCTTCTTCGATTGTTTACTCTGTACATCCACTCTGATGTTGTTTGTTCATTCAAAGCCCTAGCTCTCCATAAATTTTATATTTAAAAAATTTGTGGATGCTGCTGTCTTATGAAGTCTTCCTGTCTTGTTGTTGAAAGCTCAAAATAGGGAGAAATAAACAGTTGGCAACAGAGGAGGACTTAGACTTCCTTTGGTATTTTGTCCTGTACTTATCTCTGTGTGTTGACATATTTTTCACTCATTGGTGATATCCTGTACTTATTGCACATGTTCTTGTATCTGTCCTGTACTTATCTGTCGTGTGTTTACGTATTTTTCACTCACTGGTGATGTCCTATACTTAATGAATATTTTTAATTATTTATAATTGAAAGCCAAGCAGCCTTTGTCAACAGTAAGTTTTTACATTCATAAATAATTTCTCTGACTCCACACTCTGTTCTCTGCCTATTTTCTTTCTTTCTCTCTATCCCTCTATAATCCTCTATATATCTTTTACCCCTTCCTTCTTTGCTGTCCCCTGTCTATCTTTTTTTGTTTTTCCCTTCTCCTCACTCCCTTCGTTTCTTTCCCTTCTCCTCTCTCTTGTCCCCCTTGCTCACTGCCTACTGATCATGCATGACTACAAGCCATTTTTTTTGGTGTCTTTTTTTACATGTCACCTGCACACAAGTACCAGTAAGGCAACGCTGGTAACAATCATGCTTGAATGGTTCTTACGGACGCCAGTTAGCCACTCTGGCAGTGATCACACTCGGATGGTGCTCTTAGTGCTCCACTAGCACGGATACCAGTCATTGAATTTAATTTCGATTTCACTTGCCTCAACAGGTCTTTGCAAGCAGAGTTTAGTGTCCAATGAAGGAAAGGTACGCATAAGTGGACTGGTTACACCCCTGGCATAGAGCACGGGTTATGGTCTCACTTGGCTTGCCGGGTCTTCTCAAGCACAGCATATTTCCAAAGGTCTTGGTCATTAGTCATTGCCTTGGTGAGGCATAATGTTCAAAGTTTGTGCTTCACTACCTCATCCCAAGTCTTTCTGGGTCTACCTCTTCCACAGGTTCCCTCAACCACTAGGGTGTGGCACTTTTTCATATAGCTATCCTCATCCATTCTCACCACATGATCATACCAGCGCAGTCATCTCTCTTGCACACCACATCTGATGCTTTTTAGGTCCAACCTTTCTCTCAAGGCACTAACACTCTGTGAAGTATGCACACTGACATTACACATCCATCGGAGCATACTTCATTCCTTGCAAGCTTAAGCATTTCCTCAGCAGTCACAGCCCATGTTTCACTGCCATGTAGCATGGCTGTTCGTACACATGCATCATACAGTCTACATTTTACTCTGAATGAAAGGCCCTTTGTCACTAGCAGAGGTAAGAGCTCTCTGAACTTTGCCCAGGCTATTCTTATTCTAGCAGCTACACTTTCAGTGCATCAACCCCCTGCTACTGACTTGGTCACCTAGGTAACAGAAGCTATCAACTACTTCTAGTTTTTCTCCCTGGAATGTGGCGGAAGTTGTTCTCTGCACATTTTCAGTGTTTATTGCTCCTGAGCATCTGCCACATACAAAATCTATCTTCCCAGTTAGCCTTCCTTTGATATTGCTTTACCTCTTATGTGACCATAGCTTACACTGGGTACATCTTATAATGTTTCTTTGCTCTAATAGCCTTGTCAGCAGCATTGTTCCACCACCACGTTATTTTGGGTTGAGTGGGGACTTTGCACCATCCACAGATCTGGTCAGTTGCCCTCAGCCGGTTGTCCCGTAGAAACCTCCAGTTGTCTTCCATATCATGTGCAGCTATATCTCCTTCTATTTCTTCAAAGGCTTCGAGTAATGTGTCTCTAAATCTCTGTCCATTCACAGGATCTTTAAGCTTCCTGACCCTTCTCTTCCATGATGGTTGTCTTCTGGGCATCTATTTAGCCCTGATCCTGAAGTCGCTAACTACCAGTCTATGTTGTGGGGTACATGTTAACCATACAGCTTTTCTACAAAACATGCTCTGGTATTGACCCTTCTTGCATACTTTAACTCTTCATCAAATAGTATAAAGCTGCTGACCCCACTCCTTCAGGGATCATAGTTTTGTGAGCTGCATGGTGATCTCAATAGTACTGGTGGTATGAAAAAGCACCCAGTACACTCACTAAAGTGGCTTGCATTAGAAAGGGCATCAAGCCATAGAAACCATGCCAAAGCATACACTGGAGTACAATATGGTCCTTGGACCCATCAGATCCTATCAAAAAAATTCAGGCCATGCTAGCATGGAAAATGAATGTTAGATGGTGAAGATGATGATGATGATGATAACCATGCATGTATGTGTAAATACATATTTATGTATGTGCATACATACATTTATACATACATTTCTGCATACATATATACATACATATATACATACACACATACACAACATACACACAAATACTCACACACACATACACACACACACACACATACACACACACACACACACACACACACACACACACACACACACACACACACACACACACACACTGTATGTTAGCCTTCTGGTTTCAAAATCAAAGTCATAGGATTGGTTCATTTCTTACATTTAGTTTCTGTAGCATTAAGCAGACAGCTGAAAAAACAAATTTTCTACTAAGAATTGAACTCAACACAACTAGCAAATGAATCTCTTTTTTGCCACTCTTCTACAATTCTGCAACTTCTTGCTTTAACAAGCTGTACTACCTAATGTTCTTATTTAGAATATTACAATTACAATAAAGAAGCATCTTTATAGTAACACACCATTCTAAAATTATCAGTCAAATCTCTTTCAAAATTCATCCAACCATCAAAAAAAAAAAGTATTCTAAACATTCACACAGCTTGTATGCAGATGACAGTGCATTCATATCACCCTGCTGTTCATGTTCTGCAGATACAGTAGCACAACTACTCCAACTGTCTATCAATCACTGAGAAATCTGACTCTAAAACAACACAGTTGCCAAATTTATGATTCCATTTCCTAATGTAATACTAGAGAACATCAAATACTGCCAAACATCACATTCAAAACATAAACATAAAACACACACACACACACAGCAAAACAAAAGCATTAGGTGTTACATGGCAACATCTTCACAATGCTCACCATAAACATGGAAGATATAGTAAACAAAACGAAATGATGCACAGACTTATACTACATTTTGCCAAGTGAAAGATACAACAATGATGGTATACAAACAGTACATTAGACCCAGCATGGATTATGCCATCCTTTCTTGGATCCTCAGTTTCACCAAATTAGCCCTTTCGTTACCAACCTGGCTGAAACCAGCTCTGGCTCTGAGTACAAATCTCTTGTTTTCATAAGTTTTGAATTAAAATCTTCCACCAAACCTTAGTCACAATTTATATTCCTAACACTAACTGAACGATAACGAAGTTATTTTACTAAATTTTTTGTTATATTTAAAGTAATTGAAAGAAACTTAGAACATCTCAACAGAAATACAGTAATGAAAGGGTTAAACTACATCATCATCATCGTTTAGCGTCCGTTTTCCATGCTAGCATGGGTTGGATGGTTCAACTGGGGTCTGACAAGCCAGAAGGCTGCGCCAGGCCCAGTCTGATCTGGCAATGTTTCTACAGCTGGATGCCCTTCCTAACACCAACCACTCCGTGAGTGTAGTGGGTGCTTTTTACGTGCCACCGGCACAGGTGCCAGACGAGGCTGGTAAACGGCCACGATCGGATGGTGCTTTTTATGTGCCACCGGCACAAGGCCAGTCAGTCGAGGCCAGTCACAAAAATCTGTGGTTCTAACCTTCACAGTCTCTACCACTACATTAAAAAAAATCGCATTCAAACATTCCACACATATATACAACACCCTAATATACCACTATGAAATCATTACAAAAAGAAGCACTATCTATGCTATTCAGTTCAGACAAACATAAAAAAAGTACACATTCACACAAAAATATCAGCAATATTAATGGCCTTATTAACCTGAAATGTACAACAAAGAAAAGTCCAGAGAAACAGAGAATGAGAGAATGTCATACCTTGACTGAGTTTCCTTTGTTCTCCTCCTGTGGATCTGCAGGTATGAAAAAATAAATTACACCGTGGTGTTTGTATAATGTCTCTAGACATTGTATGCTATGCAATAAGCCACTGTATCTCAAAGCATGCAGTATGCTCCTCAGCACAGCAGAGCTGTTGTATATCTTGATAAGTATGGTATAGATATGATATAAATATGAGCATAGTATAAAGCAGTAAATCACTTGTATTGGATAGAATGCCTTGTGATATTTGTTCAAACTCTCTCCCTTCTGTGTTCAAATCTTGCTTTTCATCCTTTAAAGGTTAATAAATAAAGTGCTACTCAGGATGGTGGATTAACAGAATGTTATTTCATCTATTTCAACTCTGTATGTTATGAATTCAGATTGTTCCTCTTGTTACCAACAGAAATAAAATGGATCCTTCAAGATCCACAAAATATGCTGATAGATTAGGGGACTCTTTAAGCAAGTATCCAAGTATTTCAGCTGATAACTTTTATTTCCAGTATACTAGCTGATGAGAGAGAATGCAAGGAATCTTTCAAGTCCTGTACACTCAATGAACCATGATAGATTCATTATGCATGATAGATTCAAAATAATTAGCTGTATACATTAAAACTTAGTTTCAACCTTTTTCAACCACACAAAGTTTCATGAAACCAGTTTCCTTTTGGTTACTTGATGTTGAATTTAATGTTATGTGGTGTGTTGTGTTTGCTATTGGCCTTTGTTTTTATCATGCTGGCTGTTTCAGTTACCTTATAAGCTGTGTTCTTGGAAGCACCTACAATTATTTTGTTGACTGTAGATAGTCTAACATATATATTACTGTTGTTTAGCCAAAACCAGCACTTATTGAGCAAATCTATGATTAAAGACTTCCAGTTGGGACCCTCCCTGCTTTTTAAATTTTAGATGTAGTGTTTCTGGGACTATTTAAATCCTCCTCCCCCTCGTCCTCCTCCTTTTCCTTCTCCTCTTTCACCTTCTTCTTTGGCATAGGGTGTGATTTTATGGAAACTTGACTTATATGGCATTTTTGTAGGTCAAATAACCATAAAAAAGCTTCCTTGCTGGTGCAAAAACAACTTGTATTACTGATTATCATGCTGAACATTGTGAACTTTATTTTTGTCTCCTGGTGGAAGTGGTTCCATCTAATTTCTTTTGAAAGTGTTTTTAATACATATTTAAAACACAGAACAACACACTATGCTTCATCAGAGATTGAACATAGACCACTTAGACATTGAATAAAAAAGGCTCAAAATAAAGGACCACTTGGGCATGTGAAAAGTACAGTAAACTTAAACCCTCTCTGTCTCAGTCATTTTATACAGTTTCCTCTCTTAGGGATGACCTGGGCACACACAGCAACCTTTAATTTTTCTTGCACTGATACACTTTTGTTCCTCTTCACCAAAACATGCCTTTCATTAATTCTCTCAACTGTTTTCTGTTAACATTAAGTTACATTAATGTGTTTTTTTTGTTTGTTTTTTTTGTAATAATGTCTTACATTTTATTCTTATCCTAGTTTTGACTGATAATTCAGTGGTCTTTTACATTTATTGTGCGAAGCTGTGTGATTTCTAATAAATGAAGTATTGCAGCTTCATCTGGGCTGCTGCATTCATTTATTACACATTCTGACATTCTAGAACTGCATTAAAAAGCCATCTAATTGATTAGTATGCCAAAACTCTCTAACGTCTGGCTCACAGATAAGCTGACATTTTTCTCACTTTTTTTCTCTGCCTTTGTTATTGCTTTTACTGTGTCATCTGCTCCTCAGAAACCATTAATCTCATTCTGCTCTCGCCCATTTTTGCCTCTTCTTGCTGCTACCCTCTACCACCTGTAGTAACTGGTGCACCCAGCCCTTCCTTTTACAAACATCAAGCCCCCAGAATACCCTCTCTGCTCATAACTAGTTATTTAAAAGGAAGATTAATCACATCAACATCACCAGTCTTGAAAGACTTGAGAAGACCCTGAACACAGCTCCTCCCTCCAGATTAAACCCTTAAAATATAAGAATAAAGAAACTGCCATCATAGACTGATAAAAAAAAATAAAATAAAAGTTATTCTAATTCAATAAATCAGTTGTTGTTCAACTATTTCTATGATGAAAGCCATTGATGATCATTTTGTGTTATTTTCCAGGTATTCTATATCTAGAATAAAAACAACTGGTTGGCAGAGTTGTTAGAGTGTCAGATAGAATGCATAGTAATATTTGTTCCAACTCTCTGCACTCTGAGTTCAAACCCTGCTGATGTCCTCTATGCTTTCCCTCCTTTCAGGGTCAATAAATAAAGTACCTATTTCTTTACTACCCACAAGGGTCTAAACACAGAGAGGACAAACGGATTAAGTCGATTATATCGACCCCAGTGTGTAACTGGTACTTATTTAATCGACCCCAAAAGGATGAAAGGCAAAGTTGACCTCGGCGGAATTTGAACTCAGAACATAGCAGCTGACGAAATACTGCTAAGCATTTCGCCTGGTGTGCT
>NC_043001.1:118153739-118233739 GCF_006345805.1 Octopus sinensis | reverse complement strand
CATTGTTTCACTACCACGTTACCTTAGGTTGAGGTGGAGGGATTTGCACCATCCACAAATCTCGTCAATAATCCTCCTCCGGTTGTCTTCCACATGTATGATGCCATATCCTCCTCTTCAAGTAATACACCTCTAAATCTCTGTCTAATAACAAGATCCTTAAACTTCCAGACCTTTCTTTTCCATGCTGGTTGTCTTCTGGGCAGCCATTTAGCCCTGATCCTGAAGTCACTAACTACTAACCTATGTTGTGGAGTGCATTCTTCACCTGGAAAGGTTTTGGCATTTATAAGTAGCCATCTTTCCCATTTCCTGGTGAGAATGTAGTCAATTTGACTAGTGTGGTCACCAGACTGGTGTACACCATGGAAGCTTCCTGGATGTTGTCCAACATGCTCATTGAAGTCACCAGTCAGAAAAAGAAGGCTCCTGTCATTCGTTGATGAGGTAGTCTGCAACAGGGTATCATAAAACTGGTCTTTCTGTTCATCAGGTTGCCCTCGCTGAGGTGCATAAGCCGAGATAATGGTGGTTAATCCATGTTGCAGCACTAATCTTAGCTTAAGTATTCTATCACAGACTCTGACTACCTTGATTACCTTATCAACTCATTTCTCCACAAGAAGTATACCCACACCCCCAACCCTATCAGTGTTCCCTACTCAGAAAATCTTATACCTACGTTCTTTGTCTGCGAGGAACCTAGCAGAACTTCCTCTCCAACTTCTTGGATGTAGCACACATCTCCATTCAAGCATCTCAACAATCTCATCAGACCTACCTTTCAATGTGCCAACTCTGAAGATGTGGGCCCACAAGACCCTGGGATGGGGGACAGCAGCATCATGCATCTGAAAAGCTCACATTTAGCAGATCTTGTAAAGCATACAATGGCCTTCAACTGTATACGCTATACCATCATTTTATGCACTATGTGCTACACAACCACTAGATTCCATAGAAGATAAACACTAGGTAAGGATGGGAGAGAGTTCTGTATAGTAAGCCATTGGAGGTGCTCAGGAAAAAGACATCTGGTAGAGGTGAGAGGATAAAGACTTCCAGTATAGGTGGTGGGGGTGGGATGGGAGGGTGCAAAATGGCAAAACACTGGCTGCCGATATGAAAGAATAGCAATAATGATTATTATAATGAGCACTTGGAATCTTCAACAATCACCGACAGACGATTCTGCATCATATTTTATTCTACTTTGGTGTCTTTGGTTAGACCTAATCCAATGAAGAATTAATTAAGCCATTACACTTTATACCATGCATACTCAGATTTTTAGCAAATGTTCAACTGGTTTCATCTTTTTATCTGTTATTGGTGGAATATATGTTAGTCTTTCCTTCCGTAAGTATATGTGGATAGGTTATTTGAAAGCATCAACAGGAATGGTGGATTTTATGACAGTGTCTCTGTCCAATCTCAGTTGAGTACCTACAAGGATCTACAAGGAGAGCATGCTCCACTGACTCAGTGAACCCTGCCACTTTGTCTGGATGTTGGGCCTTACAGACATTGAAGTGTTGCTTGGCCAGAAGCATGGAGTCATATGGGTTCTCTATTCAAAATCTAATCTTGCAGCTGATGTATATACTAAATATCAGTTGTATAAACAAATGCCAAGCACTTGCAGTCGATGAAAATTGTGGAAGAGAGTGACATAGTAAAATGTGGGCTAACATGATGAAGATTGATCTGAAGAAGCTATTTCTCATAGAAGATATGACAATGATCTATAATGAGTTGCTGCATGACGCTTATTGACAAAGTGTAAATATGGCAATACCAGGGCCTCCGTTGGTCATGGCTGGCCATGGATGATGTCATCCGTCCGCTGAGTTGTCTATTCAGTTTTTGCAACGCCTCCTGTGGCTGTAGAGACTGATGCGAGAGTAGCAGTCTCGTTTGCAGAGGTCACACCTATACGTTGGATCCGGTCTGCAATATTATCATTAAAATGACGGTGATGGAGACTGGAATGTAAGATATTTACTTTACCAATTATATTCCAGTTAAATCTGCATATATTGCTCTTTCTGATGGCTTCTCATTTATCATCCACCCTCTCACCAATTCACTAAGCCATGTAACAGACGAGTGTCTATGCTATATCCATATTCAGTCCCTCCTCCATCATCCGTTGTCATCTATCACAATTCTTGTGTAATAGGGATGCCATGGTTTCAGTCTACATCCAGTACTTCCTACCATTATCCATCTATATTGTTAGCCGTCGCTCTTTTCCTCCCAAGAGAATCCTCATTGGCATCTGCTGCTTTTATCCACCATCAGCCATCTCTGTTGTTATCCATTGGTTGCTCTCACTCCTTATTCCCCATCTTTATTACTAATCCTATCAAATCACTCATCCCAGTTCTCTATTCAATCACCAACAAACAACTCTAACTCTCTCTTTCCCATTACTCCCTCTTCTACTTACTCTCCTCCCATCATGACTCTCTCTCTTCTTTTACTCTCTCCATCATACTCTATCTTCTACTTACCCTCTCAGTTATGTACACCTTGGATGAATGGAAACAATGTGGAGTAGTGAGGACTCTTTAGTCTTCCAGGGAACAAGGCAAGCTCACAATATATACTAGCAAAATAGTATAATTTATATAGATCAAGAATGCAATGTATCATTTACAAATCAGGAAACCTATTAATATTACATCATGACAAGCTACGACTATAGACACAACATTTTACAAATTCTCTGGATGGCAGAAGAACAAAGATACATCTCTGCTGAGGGGACAATCATCTCTGAATGGACTGGAAGCAGAATTTCCACTAATTTTTCTGTTTTTTCTAAGGAAAATGCAATGTTTGCACATTACTTGCCATTTCCAGAGCTATGTATGCATTATGTTTTATGTTTATGTTTTCCAGTTTCAGCTCTTGAGCTCTGGCCATGCTGGGGCACCATGTATGCATATATGAATACTTAACTAGAAATATATAGTAGTGAAGTTATTCCCAGTCATATAACTAAGGTGTCTGTAAATGGAAAATTAGCCAACATGTTTGAAGGCAGAGTGAGTTATTTTATGTTTCAGAGCTTCCACATACAGCTTGCAAAGTGTTTCAACAAGAAAAATAGAAAAGCTGCATCTGAATGATCAAAACTCCGAAGACTTAAAGCAATGAAAGAAAAAAAAAAGAAGAAAAAAAATCGAGATCATAACAAACAAAAAGAGGAAATAAGAAAAGGATATGACACACCCAACAGGTATGAAGAGCTAACAGGGTAGCACAAATGTGCAGGACACATAGTATCAAAAAAAAAGTGAATAGATATGAGGAGAGAGCGATGACAAGGAACAGTGATCTGATTATTTGCAAAGAGAGAAAGTACAAATGCAAGGAGATAAGAAGGAAGAAGAATTACTGGCCAAACATTTAGAACAATGAATAAAAGAACCAACTATGATGAACAAACATGAACTAAGAACAGTAAGGAGAATATCAAAAAAGCAACTTTGAGAAAGGTGGCAAGTACAGTAAGATAGGATTAGGAAAAAACTATTTGAAAAATAGACAAAACATGAAATTTTCATTGATGCTGCTTGGTACTAATATTGCATGCTTCTGTCCAGATTTGAAATCACTTTGCTCACAATTCTGGCATAAAACCTCTTCATAGGTATATTTCTAAATAAAGCATAAATGCCTATGCAAACATGATTTGATCTACTAACATTGGCTGACTTGTAGTAATTAATGCATGAATTTCCTTCCCAGCAGGTTGTTCCTTCTCAAGCCGTGCCAGGCTCATAAGGGTTGGTTTCCCGGTTTCTGTGGCATAGAAATTCCCCACCTGGATGGGACGCCGGTCCGTCACAGGATTACTCATTTTTGCCAGCTGAGTGGACAGGAGCAAGGTGAAATGAAGTGTTTTGCTCAAGAACACAACGCATTGCCTGATCCAGGAGTCGAAACCACAACCTTATGATCACGAGTTCAACACCCTAACCACTAAGCCAAGCACCTCCAACAGCTAAAAGTTCTAGAAGCTTGACTATGAGTTATGTAAAAGTTGACAAATTGAACGTGTGCCCTGTGAGATGGTCTTTGATCCTCTTCTATGTTTCCTAATAGAACTGCCTTGGGTGCTATGCAGCACAAGGATTGTCAGTGATAAGGCATTATCATTCTTTCAACTTATTCTGTTTTTAATAACCATGAACTATTTTCCTATAATTATCATGCATAATATGCAGTGGAAATTTGTATTTATTTCATTCAGTATCTCTTGAATACTCTTCTAATGATTCAAGTGTTTTATAAGTGTAAATGCAAATGTTCCAGGTTAATAAATATGTGAGAATTTATGCTAATATTGGTCCTTGTAAGACAGTGAGCTGGCAGAATTGTTCGTGTGCTGGGCGAAATGCTTAGTGGCATTTTACCTGTCTTTACGCTCTGAGTTCAAATTCTGCCAAGGTCGACTTTGCCTTTCATCCTTTCAGGGTTGATAAAATAAGTACCAGTTGAGCACTTGGGTTGTTATAACTGACTTATCTCCTCCCCTGAAATTGCTGGTCTTGTGCCAAAATTTGAAACCAATAATACTATTGTCATTTTGAATATAGCATGCCGCCGACTGATTGTTGTTATTCAACAATAATCATTTAATAAACATAAAACCACACTAAAGGTTTAAAGCTACTTTTCTTTAAGCATTGATTATCCTTTCTTTCATAATCTCCCAAATCCTGCTTGTTGAATTTGTTTGTCTCATCTTATCCCCGCTTTTGTTTGTAATTTACCCAGCAATATAATTTATAAACAAAGACAGTGTGGCTATAGGTGCAGGCATGGCTGTTTGATAAGAAGTTTGCTTTCCAACCACACGGTTCCAGGTTCAGTTCCACTGTGTGGCACCTTGAGCAATTGTCTTCTATAGCCTCAGGCTGACCATAGTCTTGTGAGTGGATTTGAAAGACAAAAACTGAAAGAAACCTGAGGTCTACAAGTATCCAGACTGGTGCTACAAAAACAAAACTACAACACATACCAATTTGGCATTTAATCTCCTTCAGAAGCCACACACTTAATCCTACACTGTTTCCATTGATAGAAACATTCCTAGGACTCGTTTTCTGGGATAATCGGTAGCTGCCTTTTTGCATTCACTTTGATTTCTTCAACATCCTGAAATCTTCTTCCTTTCAAGTGGGATTTGATTTTTGGAAAGAAGAAAAGGTCGCAAGAGGCAAGATCTGGGGGATACAGTGGCTGTTGGACCTGGGAAATGCTGTGCCTAGCCAAAAACTGCTGCACAAGCTGTGCTGAATGGGCAGACGTGGTGTCAGCTGAAAGCAGTTTTGGCACAAACTTGGTAGATATGCATCTCACCCAAATCTTCAGTGATAATGGACAGAACTGAACCGTAACTAATCTGCACATCCTCCAATAACTCACAGATGGCGATTCAACTATTTCCCCTCACATCTGCATGTACATCTGCAATGTTTTTCACAGTTCTGTTGGTTGTGGGTCTCTCAGAACCTTTATCACTATTGACATTTTTTCGGCTCATACACTCCTCTCCATACAGTTTCTGCAACTTTGCATAGGCCTCTGAGCAGGTATCGCCAAGCTTTTGGCAAAATTTGATGCAGATTCCTGATCAATGTGGCAATCACACGCTACACATGTTCCTTCCAAGTACTGCTGTAAACAGCGGAAGTGAGCTACGTTAATACTTAGTGCGCATGCACTGCAGAGTTCAGGGGTCAATCTGTGCCAAGCAGTTTTACTCTCTGTGCTTTCGCTTCGTTACTATGGCAACAGTCCAGATACTTATTGATCAGACCACGTATATACCTATATGTGGGTGTCTTCGTGCCTGTGTTTGTCCATCACCACCACCACTTGATATCAAGTGTGGCGTGTTTACGTCTCTGTAACTTAGAGGTTCGGCAAAGGGAACCAATACAAGAAGTATCAGGCTTAAAAAAAGAAAAAAAAAACGTATTGGGGTCCATTCATTTGACTAAAATTCTTCAAGGAAGTGCCCCAGCATGGCCACAGTCTAATGGCCAAAACTAGTAAAACCTGAAAATAAGAGGACAGGTGTTTACGCATATTTGTCTCCAAATGGTGTCAGCAGCAGAATAATTTTCCTACCTTTCTCAGCAGATGAGATACTTAGACTTACGAAAAGAGAGAACACATTTACGACCGGAGGAAATTTGCATAAATGCAAAGAGAAATAAATCAAGACTTTAAGGACTAAATCAGAATTGCATATATTTGCATATGTTTGAAGAACTATGATGAATAAGAGTGTATTAAATCTTATACAAGATAAAATTTTGGCTTACTCTTGTTTGTTTTTGTTGTCCATTTACATACTATTAACTACTCTCAGTTATTTCTCTTAGCTCATTTCCATTTAATTGATAAATGGTTATTTCTTTACTACCCACAAGGGGCCAAACAAGGACAGACATACGGGTTAAGTTGATTACATAGACCCCAGTGCGTAACTGGTACTTAATTTATCGACCCCGAAAGGATGAAAGGCAAAGTCGACCTCGGCGGAATTTGAACTCACAACGTAATGCCAGACGAAATACGCTAAGCATTTCGCCCGGCGCGCTAACGGTTCTGCCAGCTCCTCGCCGCCTTTTAATTGCTAAATAGTATAACAGAGAGAACGTGATCATTGGTGTATTAGAAATGTCCGTTTGTTTGTACCATGTGTTAGTGTAAGATGAGAGAAAGAAGAGGGAGGAGGAGAGAGAGAGAAAGAGAGAGGGAGAAAGGTAACAACAAAGAGTATCAAATAGAAAATCCGTAGTGGAAGATAATGAATGATAGAGAGAAAGAGAGAGAAGACAGAGTATGAGGGAAATAACGAGAGGTAGATGATAACAAAGAGAAGAAAAGCAAGGCGTGTGAGTAGTGAAGAATAGAGGTGGAGGGAAAGAGAAAGAAAGAAAGAGGAAGAGAGAGAAAGAGGAAGGGTGAGAGAGAGCGAGAAAGATCAAGAAAGAGAAAGAGGAAGGGTGAGAGAGAAAATGGGTGAGAGAGAAAATGGGTGAGAGAGAGAGAGAGCGAGATAGAGAGGGGTGTTGTTGTTGTTATAGCTTTAAACTGCTGCGCATGCGCATGTTTATATATTTCTGGTGTTCGGAGGTGGATGTGTGTCTTCAGAAATATTTCCTGCTTTACGACGAAATAATATCTGCTCAAGTAGAAATTTATACCAATTATTATTGCAGTCTGTGAGAGTCGGTGGTAACCTTTTTGTCCAGGGAAAACACAAGCAATCTTCAGCTTGTGGATTCCCCAAGTATTTACCTTGTGCTTCCTTTGGTCACCAATCTCTCTCGCCCTCCCTCTTCGGACCCGACGCCCTTTCTTGGTCGCTCCCCAGATTTCATGTCGCTACTCGGTGCCTACAAACAGCTCTTCTATCTCTCTCGTCCTTTCTCACTGATGGGACGACGATATCAGCGTATTCTATTGCTACTACAGTCGAAAGGAATTTCAGAGCTTCCTGAAAACAAAATAATTCCATCATCTTTGAAAAGAGACTATTTTTAAAAAAGGACGTAACCAAAGCAAGCAAACAAAATTGGTCCCCGCCTACTTATTTGGCTGGCAAGGCAAGCAGTTCTAGATCAAGCAGGCTATGGGCGCAACACTGCTTCGAGTCGAGACCTTCGCAGAGACAAATAGCAAACAAGCCAGAGTTTTGATTATCGCCAAGTCTTCGATATTGTGTCTGTAGACACCAGGAACTGTTTTTCTTCCAATCTCTGTTGTTATTATTTTTAAAAAATACAAAAGAAAAGAAAGAAAAACGACCCAATTATTTTCTGCTCGTCCTTGACATTAATCAACTTGTCTGAACGTCGAGGATTTTGTTGTTCATCAAAAATAGTATTGTAAATCTTCCGATCCTAATATCAAGGTCGACCTCTTCAATACTCGAAAAACTGTTTACTTTGCAAGAAATAAAAGAAAGAAAACAAATCATTCTAAGAACATCATTTCACTTCTTCCCATTCAAGGCTGCGTTTAGGATTCCATTCGTAAGTGTCGTGTTTTGTTACGTTCAAATCCTGCTGAGATCAGTTTTATTTTTCATCTTTCTGGGGTCGATAAAATAAAGTGATAGATTAAGTAGAGCGGTTGATGTAATCAATTAAACTGTTCCGAAAATTTCTGGCTTTGTGCCAAGAGATTCGTTATGAAGTAATGTTGGGAAACATTTTGTGCAGGTATTTGCATAGCTGTGTTGTTAAAAAGCTCGCTTAGCAAATTTATGTGGTTACGGGTTCGATCCTACTGCATGGTACCCTAGGCAAGTGCTTTCTACTATTGCTTGGGATTGAAAAATACATAATAAAATTTGGTTGATGGAAACCGCCAGGAAGTTTGTCGTTTCCATAACAACCCTTACTATGGTTAACTTCTTTAATACAATAAATAAAACAAAACGGTTTGTCTAGTCACTTGCCTATTTACGTATTAGGTTATTGGGTCGGATAAGTGGGCGGTTAAGGGCTTTTCGACCTCGAGTCACATATTGACAAAACCGAAGGTTTGGAACTTAAGAGATGAACACGTTCGCTCACTCGATCGGATTTTGAAGCATCCGTGTGTGTTGTTTATCAAATTTTGTGCATGAAAACCACACAATCTTTATTCCTTTTATAACACTATTTATACTCGATTATTGTATTATCCCCACCCCTTTCTTCTGAATATAAATTTCTCGCATTATAGACGAGTGAGCACTGTTCATAGAAAGCGGATACAGGACTGAACAATTTGGTTAATACAATTTTAAAATTCTCTTTTTAGTAAACCTTTTTTTTTCCTTTTAAATTGGGTTTGTGAACTTTCAGTCCAGTGAGATGTCTTCGAGGAGAAATGCCTAAGATATTTCATCTTACCATATTTTGAGTTCACGTCGAGTTCAAATACTGTTTCCATTGTTCCTTGAGTGGTAACAGTAGCAGTAATAATAGTAACAACATTATTGCTGATGATTACTGGTAAATACTGAATTTCATTTAAATAGCCCTACTAATTTCTCAGAAAATGAATTTAGTTGTCTAATAAACAAAGTATGTAATATTTTTTTTTTAAATGTTTGTTCGTCAGCATCTGTTATTCCATCTAATCTTACGACGTAATAGCTTTTATGTTCTAATAAGAAACCAAAATCTGTTTTACTGTTCGGTTATGAATGAATTCTCTTGTTTGCTTATGTCATATATATATATATATACACAATCGATGTGCTTTGCAATTTCTCTTTGTTCAGAATAAAATGCAAATTTATTCCTTAGGCAACATTTATTTGGTTTGGTGAGACCATTAACACACCCCTCACTCATTATGTCATCTGGAGAAGGGACGGGTTTTTTTTGTCTTGTGTTGGTAAAACAAACTCAACCCTGTTAAAAGTCTGAAGTTATTTCTTAGAATATTACATCAGTAAATCTAAAGACTTGGTCTTTGGAAATGTGACACTATAAACATCAATATAATAATGATTTTTGTTCAATGATGCAATAATTTACATTATAATAAACATAACTTTGTAATTGTTTTGCTGCAGGACAGCTATAATTGAATCGGTGGACGACAGTGCATTCCAGCCGTGACCATCTCATCATTTTAGGACTATATTGTATAAACCATTTTCTTTTAGAACAGTAGGAAAGTGATTTAAGGAAGTTTGGCTAATATTTCTAGCAAGGTTGAGCGATCATTTAGAGGTTCCCTTGCAGGCTCTCATGTTTTCGGTCTTTGCCATGCTAGTATCTGAAACGATTACCAGTGCACTATAATTTGCGTCGAATTCTATCGATTAACAACTAACTCGGTCACTAATTCTGTTTTTAATTAATTGCAAACATTAATCTTCACGGTTGCATTTATTTAGATACCAACCACGTTGCCCACACACTTTGTTTTGCTACTCATAAATATTTTCATTGATAGCCAGAGTACAAATATGCCAAAAGCTGCTCTCATTGCTCTTTTGAAAATAGTGTCTCTAATTCATGCAAGATCCTTTTTTTCCCCCCTTTTCCACATTAATTTTACAGAAGTTTTATAAGGCATTGTTTGGTCATTTCTTCACTTAGCTTTAAGAAGCGATTGCAAATAAATTGAAATTATACGTATATTGTCCTTGCGTTAAGATTAGAAAACACACGTGTTATTTAGTGACTATTTATTCGACCTACAATTGCGAAAAGTAAAATGTTGATCAGATTAGATGCGTTTAGTTAGGATAAATTTAGACAATTTTGAATATGAGGAAGGAGGGGAGGGTTGTTATTGTTTATCGACATTGGATTTTGATTATTCAACGGATTTTTGGGTGATTGCCTGAATCAGCTTTATATGTATTATCTATGATCATTAAGCAGAACGCATCAATTTGATGATGGTAATTAAAATTTTTTAAAACATAAAATTTAATGACCCATCGGGGAGCAACAAATAGCGGCCAAATTATAAGTACTGATCTTTTGAAAAGAAGGAACATGTTAGATACATTGAAATAAAGACAGGATAGCCATGATTGGAATATTTTTCGACCATAGATTTGCTTACTGGAATCTATGACTGGCTAAACAGCAACGAATAAAAGTTGTGTAAGAACGAAGCTAAATAACAACACAAGTTGTGCAGGGGTAGAGCAAAACAACAAATACAAGCTGTGTGCAACAATTAACTTAAAAGCATAACGAGCACTGTTGTTGATTCACAATATCTAAAATTCCCCACAAATGTGAATCAACAACAGTGCTCGTTATGCTTTTAAGTTAATTGTTGCACACAGCTTGTATTTGTTGTTTTGCTCTACCCCTGCACAACTTGTGTTGTTATTTAGCTTCGTTCTTACACAACTTTTATTCGTTGCTGTTTAGCCAGTCATAGATTCCAGTAAGCAAATCTATGGTCGAAAAATATTCCAATCATGGCTATCCTGTCTTTATTTCAATGTATCTAACATGTTCCTTCTTTTCAAAAGATCAGTACTTATAATTTGGCCGCTATTTGTTGCTCCCCGATGGGTCATTAAATTTTATTTAAACATATTTCTGTGTTGAAAATAGTATGGCTCCACCAGACTCTGTAATTGCTCCCGGGCAAAAGAAAGTTGATAAATAAGTACAAAATACTATGTTATGGTTCCCTGATATTGCGAGTTGAGTTGGTAGTGACGATTTGTTTTGTTCTGCTGTTTGTATACAATCTGTGTCTGCATATTGATTTGTCAAGCACGTGTGTCTACTTGCCTACTACCCGCCAGCTAACCACTCACTTCGCTATATATGGTTAGAAAACCTAGTCACACACACTTATCGCTGCATTTCTCTCGAGCTGTCGTCTCCGATACTCTTTATTTACTTTACATCTTCTGCTGACAAGTAAAGTGGTGAGTATTTTTGGTGCAGAACTGTTGCCAAATACCATTACATACTTAAGTTTCACAAATAGCACTTACTTATTGGATTTGTTGTTGAGGAAGGTATGAACACCACAACTTCCCCGTGTCTTGTAGCTAACGCATAATATTAAGTTGTATCGGCGATTTAATTAAAAAAATTTTTTTTCTGCAAAGATGCTTTTTTTGTTTACTCCCAAAACAAAATACAAGTCAGGCTGTGTGATTATTTAGCAGATATTTGGATTATTGCCAAAACTTAACTATTATTTATTTTGCTCTTTAAGTAGAAAGTATCAATTTGATGGCAGTAATTAGATTTAAAAGAAAAACAACCAACAAAACTCGGTACAGATGCTTTTAAGTGGAGGGCAATTTAAATAAACTAGTATTTAGATAGTTCACTTCTTCGGTTGTAGTTTCCATGTGGATCATCGACAGTGCGTTACACATTGCTGTAAGTAATTCTGTTTGTGTCTTAGGAGTTTGAATTATTTATCTTAAGTGTCGTGAATCCAGAGCCATGAGAAGAGAAATTTAAGTTTTAATACTTATAATTGTGTAATGGGAGGGACGTGAAGCACATTATGTTCGTAAACGAGTGTGTTTGCTGGCATATTTTGAGGAGTAGTCGCTTGGATTACAATTTTGCTCTATTGAAGAAAAATATTTAATTCTATGTTTTTTTAATTACACAAACATGGACGGTTACTCGTAGCTGGTTTTCTGTTATTTCACGACATTACCCCAGTCCTTTCGTCTACAGAAAATAAAAAACTACATGTATTTTCTGGCTGCTGCCTCCCGGATCCTTTAATACTTGTTATTGTAAATAGAAAGTTTGTAACAGCTTGCATTTTTCCGTGTTGACTGGGTGGTAGACGCCACATGTCGAAGACTGGGGTGAGTACCAATGTTCTCCGGTCCTTATACTCCCGAACCCATCTTATAGCACTTTCATAAATTTTTAAATTTCAAACTAAAGAAATTAGTCTTTGCTTCACACGCTCGCGCGAGTGGTGCTGAAAAGTTCCTGGCTTTGGGTAAAAGAAAATACTGGAGGATCAGTTAATTGTGATTTTATTCAACATATTCTTCTATGATTCACACACTTATTGCAGCAGACCTTCAGTTTTTCTAAGCACTAAAAGAACTCGAAAGTTTGCGCCGCCAACCAGGCTTTTCGCGACACCCTTAAAGCCAGGAACTTTTCAGCACCCACTCCTCTGTCTGTGTGTGTGTGTGTGTGTGTGAAACAGTCACGTAGCAAAGATCTTAGTGCACGGGGACGCACTGTTAAATCATTGCTCACCTCTCCCCCTCCAATTACACCGAGTGTGAGTCTGTGTCAACAGAATTGTCATGATTTTATAGTACACACCAGTGTTTACTAGAAGATGCATAAAAACAAACTGAGAATATAGCTTTATAAATATTCTGTTTAAAGTTGACGTGAAAATTTCCTACAAAATGTGAGAATTGAAAATTACAGATGTTTGAGAAAAAAAAAACATGGTCTGGGATTAGGTGGACCGCCGTGTCGGGCACTTTTAGTAGAGTTCATTGTATTATAAGCATTCACAGCCGATCCCGGGGCTCCACCTCCGAGCCCCACCCATCCTTTTGTTTTTAACTTGCTGTATCCCTCCAAGAGGGCCTGCAAAAGTTACATGCACTCGCTAACTGACTTACATGTGTTTAAAAGAAAACGGTCTCTTATGTTCCTTATGTTCCGCCTTGTGGCTTCCACCAGCTTAATTATATCCATCGTTTAAATGATAAAAAGCAATTTTTTGAATAATTATAAAAGTATGGAGCAACCATGCATTATGTTAGAATATATGATATCAGTTTTCAAAGCTAGAGGCGAATCAGAAGGGTTTTCGGTGTGTGTGGTGGGGGGATCCACCTTCGGTACTTGCTCCACGTTGGATAAGTGATTTAGGACATCACAGCCTAAGTCCATAAATACCAGTATGGTAAAGACTAAGTTTGTGGACAAGGTTTTGAACTCTATGTGCTTGCCAAGATTTGTTGATCCAATATGTACCCTAACAAAATAATAAAAAAAAACTAGCCAGAAAGAAGGGAAATAAGTTGTTAATGGTAATCCGTGCATTAATCTTAACATCGCTTGCATATATTGATGTCATATGTTGAAGTGCAGGATTCTGTCGTAAAGAGGGGGAGAGATGAAGACGTCATCAGTTCGTTGTTGCACATTTGTTTTTCCGATTCTGCTGAAGATCATCTCGGCATTTTCCCCGCGCACAGTCAATAAAATTAGTACCAAAAAAATAAACATTTTTTTGTGTTCACTATTAAAAGGAACAGACACGTGTTAAATCTCGGTTTTAATTTATTCCGTGCATCCAAATTTTAAGTAAGAGAATATTTTTTTAAATCGTCAAACGGTTTTTGTGCATCATTAGTATTAATTTATTATTAACTATAATAATTATGAATTACTTTATTTTGAATGTGATGATTGCATTTTACTGAATGCAATTATATAATCTGTTTATTTAGTGGAGGTCTTTGTCTGTTTACATCACCGCTTGAAGTATTGGTTTCATCTTTGGCACAAGGCTGCAAATTTGGATAAGCCATTTAGGACATCAGCCTAAGACTAGTTTGTGGACAAGGGTTTGTGGACTGTAAATGCTTGCCAAGATTACCCTAATCCTAGTACTTCGCTCGTACTTTACATTACCGAACTCCAGAAGAATGAAAGGCAAAAGCGAATTTGGCAACATTTGAACTCTTGGCATCGTCTTGTTTTCCTTTATATTATTATTAAATTGCTTGCTTAACAATGAACAAGAAAGCAAATTAAAAAAACAAACAAGCAAACTCTTCTATTGAAAAACTAGTTGTGTGGTCAATAAATCCACGTGACTTTAGATGTTCGTCTTGTATTCACCACATTTATACTCCAGAATGTTCCATATGCGTATTTTATCGATTCTACCCAGCTAAAAAAGCCAATCGATTTTCGCATGATTTAAACTCAGAAACGTAAATAATTTTAGTCTAAATCAGCTTTCTATTATTGAGCCATAGGTGGGTCACTCCACAATTCTAGCGTGATGTTAGAAAAGTAAGTAAATCTCCCTTAGATCAGACCCTATTGCCTTAGAAAAGAGGAAGAACACCTTGGATAATGTAATTAGATCCACTGTGCCGGAATGTTAGATGTGATGGTCACGGCTGGAATACTTTTGACTTAAGGGTTGATCTGGCACTGAACTACTACTGAGCCCATCGCCCCACGCAGTCATAGAATAGGATTTTTTTGTTTTGTCTATTTGTTGTTAGCTCAGTAATTTTAGCTGACGGCTGAGAAAGGATTTCTTTTCCTAAGTCCTGGGGGTAGAACTGCAAATGCATACGAATCTGTTGGGTGCATTTACTGCGATTAAGATAATGAATGTTTAATTCTTCACATTCAAGGGTATATAATTTAAATTAAATTGCTGCTTTGGTCTTATGGTTTAAACTGCTTTTATTTATTTGTGTTCTACAGACTTGAGGCTGAATTGCCCACCCCGTCCTCCAGTTCTTGTCATCCTAAAATACTTTGCCAGCATTGATTTTCGTATTGTACGTTTTCAGTTCAGATCTCACCAGAATTGATTTTACTTTCCATTTCTCTTGAATTGGGTTAGGGGGCCTCTATGTAGTCATCCAATGTGCAAGAAATAGTGGCCCAAATGTTTCTCAGATTACATCCTACAGTTTTAAAGAAGTAAGACTGGAAGTGTTGAGAAATATAGTCTGCTAGGACTGGCTAGAATGCACGCCTGGTCATAGTTATATTCACTTAGTGGCAACTTTGAGCTAAAAAAATTACATACCCAGGTTTAGTTAATCTTTGTTTTATCCAGTCCTAATTCTCTCTCTGTTGTTCAAAGAATTGGAACATTTAGTCTTGATTGTTGCGATTCCTCATGAAGACTATTTGACTCCCATAGCATCAGCTTCTCTATGGAACTAGGTTTTGAAGGGAAGGATCTTATTTCATTGTGGTATCTAGATTTGTTTGATGTCCTTTCTTTTCTGTGCAAGCATCAGACAACTGTATCATTTTTCAAGGATGGATTTTTTTTATTTTGTATGTCTTTGAAGATACAAATCAGTGGATGATTTGTTGACAGGAGAACTGGCATCATGGCTTGTGGCTTATAATTTCTGGAGAAGTACAAATATTAACACATGTACAGACACATGCAAGCTTTCTTTCAGTTTCTGTCTATGAGATCCACTCACAAGGTTTCAGTTGGTTTGTCTAAGGTGTTGAATTCTTATTGTCTAAAGTGAAATTTTAATGATGTATCATTTAATTGTTGTCATAGAAACACTTCACATGTGCTACCTTTGATCTGGTTACTGAGTTAGGATGCTGATCCCTTAATTTGGTGACACTATAACAACCACGTGGTTTGGCACATTGATATCAAAAGTTTAGCTTGTCATTCTCATTTTGCTACAACTAGAATAGCTCATTAAACTTTGACAATTATAAATATATTGTAAAGTTGGAGCTCTGTAGTGAGCTAAGAAACTGTAATTCACATTTACTCCCATGAGCAGCCAAAGCCATTAGCTTGATAATTATCATCCAAAAAACAAAAAAAAAACAAAACAGATGAGGTAACTACAAATTTTAAATTAGTAAACATTAAAAATAGCAGGGAATGAGAAATATCTTTGGTAGTACAGTGACAACTCTTGGATGTATTTTTAGTCTTAATTTCATCAGTGAAACAGTCTTACCAGTATAGCCAGATTTAAAATGATTAGCAGAGATACACACCCATGCATACACACACACACACCCATGCATATACACAGACACACCCATTCATACACACACACACCCATATGCACACACCCATTCATACACACACACACCCATACACACACATACCCATTCATACACACACACACCCATATGCATGCACACAGTATTTGTGAATTAACATAGAATGGTGTAAACATTAAAAAGAATACCTAGGAAATACATAATGACACTTGGGTATTTTCGACCAGTGGTACAGAAATACCACAAAGAACAACAATGTTAAAAATATGAAGTAATATCATTACTGCCACTATCAGGTATAAATATATTGAATTCTCTTTTTAAAATGAACTGGATAAATTTTAGAGAGCAAAAAAATTCCTGGACTTTTCCCAAGCAAATTACTTAATTCAGCTTACCTGTAGACTACTACTTATCCCCAGTAGAAAGATTGTGGGGAGCCCCTGCCAAAGTATGATGCTGATTGCTAAGCAATTGACATTCTGCACAAAACATTAGAATTGCTTCTGTCATTTTGTTATTATTCAATCACTGTAATACTTTGTGATATTGAAAGATCTCCGAACTCTCTAACAGTAGAATATATTGAGAAAAATAAGTTAGGAGAGCTCTGGAATACTGAGAAGAATCATAGATAATTTGTGTTTAATATCTAAATATGAGAACTGCTGCTACAAAGGCTAGTTGTTTGGGAAATTAAAGTAAGACAAAACATATTCTTTTTTAATGGCTGAGACAGAAAGAGTGTAGTGCCAATGGCAATGGAAAACCAAAGGGAGGATTTTATAGTAAGACCAAAGTCTTAGCTCAGAAGCTTACAGTAGAGTGATCTTTGTTGAAGGCACCCAAGGGCTTGGTGTTTAAACTGGACATATGTACAGTCTCCGTACTTACGAAGCTTTAATCAATTTGATGTTCTGGTTGAATACACCTAAGATTTTGAGCGTTGGGATTTTAAACTTGAAACCATATAGTTGCAGAGCATATTTTGTAACCACACAGCCTTGCTTTGCCTCTAGGTAATTGAGAAAATAATCTAAATACTTTGAAAACTATATATTTTCGAATGGGAATTCAGCAGCGCCACCTAGCCAAGCAGCTGCTCTGTATTGATAAAGGGCAATAACCCCAAAACTGGTCCACAGATGTTGCTTTGTGCTGGCTGGGGTGTTGGATTCCCTGTTCAAAAATATAAGGACACAGATATTGTCGTATAGCCAGCTGGAAACAGTTTCCTGGGGCTAAACAACAATAACAACCTTCCGTTCCAGGACAGCCACATCATGTTGGCAAATAGTCTTTATTCTAAATACCATTAGTTTAGCATAAACTATGAATTCTTGTGGATTGTATGGACACTACTTAAAGATTTTGTATCAGGTGGAATTATCCAGGGACAGTCACTCGATCCAATTTATTCCCCTCAAAGCTGCCCAAGAAGGATTTTAATTCAATACTGACATATGTTAAAACCACATTCACCTGCTGTGTTATGTTACCACTGCTTACAACAGTGAAATGCAACACTACATATCTAGACAGGATAAATAATTTTAGAGGTTCAGTATATTGGGTGGTACTGTTGATGGTATATGAGCTGTGGATGTTTTGCTTTGGTTGGCTTGTCTGGCATTCTGTTGAGTCTGTCCCTTCAACTTTGTGGTTGTGATGTTTTTGCTTTGAATCGAGTGGAACTTATTACATTGACCCTTAGAGGTAATATGCTATCTTTGTTCAGTTGTTCAGTGACATGTATACTTAAGGGTATTATTAATATAGCTATTTAATGCAGTGGATTAGTAAAATTGTTAAAGCATCAAACAAGATGTCTTGCAATATTTGCTACTGCACTTTTAAGTTCTGAGTTCAAATACTTTTCATGCCAATTTCATCTTTTGTTTTTTTCAGTATCAGTAAACTACTAATCCAGTTTGGAGGTGTTAATGATTGAGTGTTTCTGCCTCTAAAATTCCTAGCATTGTTTATGGTAGAAATTTTTTAATGGGATTACCAAAAGTGAATTAAATCTTCATAGTCTACATCTAAGAAATGTGTCACTGAAACGGGGCTAAGAAACAAAGTTCACTATATTATATATAATATCTAATTACACAATCAAGAGTACTTGGTAAACCAATAATGTAAATGTGTATGGCTTCTTGAAGAGAATTCTTTTAATGCCATTATATTCAGTATCATCCTATGGCATGACTACACTAGGCAGTTGCCTGAGGTCTTTACAGTCTAGGAACTGAGTGATAATGTATTTATTGCTGTCAATGAATAAATATATATGAACACTTTAATCCCATTTATGGGGTGATGGAAGAGGCTACAATGCAGTTACGATGGCTTTGAATATATGGAATATATATTGTGGGTGTATGGTTTTATTGTTATATTCATATTCCACATGTGAGATTTTTTTCAAACTCTCAGTTTGAGACTTTAGTTAATTTTTATTGCTGTGTTTATTTAATTTTCTCTGTGCAGTGAGCATTAATCTTTTATTACGATATGAATTTATGATAAAAAGTAGCAACTGAAGTAGGTCTCAAATTTGTGAAACATAGTCCTTCTTTAACTAAAAGTTGAAAACCAGTTGTTGATGTTGGTTAACCCTGGTCAGCCTCGATCAAGCAGACATATAATGAAAAGTTTTCCACTGTGACAATATTGCCTTTCTAAGGTTATTCAGGACTACATTATCTGTGTTCTTCCCATTTTTAAGATGGTAAAGTTTGACTTGAGAGAGATTTGGCTACTATTTCTAATACGTCAGGTGACTGCATAGAGCAGGGGTCAGCTACAATTGGACCACTGAGATATTCACTGTGGGCCTTGGATCTTTCTCTGCAAAAAGTTTTTGAATTTAATGCGTCTCTGGACTATTGAACAGTTGATGGTGCCTTGATTTATTTAACTTTTGCTTACATAAGAATTGCCATTGATGGGAATGGTAGTGAGGGATATGTGGGGATATTTTTATATGTTAGAAAAATATACATGTGGTCCATGGGGCAAATGTATAAAGAAATCAAAAGTAGGTCATTGCAAAAAGAAACAGCTAATCCCTTCTTTGCTGAAAACCAGAAGTTTCTACTGGTTAAATGTAATTGTAATTTTGATTTTTAACAAAAAATAAAATGAATAAAAAATAATTTGCATTTTGTTTCTGTTTCAGTCTCTATGATATTCCACGGTCATAGGTTAGATAACTCTGAATATCACATGACCTGTGAGCCTCTACCAAGATTATATAAGTGGCTCTATCTTACAGTGTTTTGAACTAGTATGACTTTGATTGTTGGTTTATAACATACTAAAGATCATCACCAAAGAATCCCTTTGCCAAGATGCCATTGTACGAGAGCGAAAGCAATTTTTTCCTGTTTCCAATAACTGATATCTCCGATTCTGAATCTGATAATGAAAACAGCAACGTTGTTCAAAGAAAGATTGAAGATGATCGCCCAAAAGCTCTTATGTCATTACGACAGCGAAGGCTATCGAAGGCTAATGGCACCCTCAATCTTAATTATTTGAAGGTGAAAGCTGCTCCTGAGAAATATCGAAGTAAAGCTCAACGCCACTGGTTCACTGCTTTTCAAAAGATCAAGAACCTCACTGATCCTTGGGCTAAATTCCACCTGGAAGATCTCAAAATTGAGAATGTTACAAGATATCGGTACAATGCATTGAAGAAAAGATGGTCTGATGATGTTGTGCAAGTGAAAGTTGATAGTAAGGTAATTATGAAACAATTAAAATTAAAGCATTATGATATTAAAATGTGGGCAATTTTATTTTTTGTTCACATTTGTTTTTATTGGGTTTTTGTTCCTGTATGCTGAATATTCAGATTTAATGTCTTCTAAAAATTGTTTTCAAAACACAAAAATCAAACAAAATCAATAAAAGAAATTAAAACAGAGCTGAAAAAAATAATTAAACATGAGTGTGATAGTAAACTGTGAAGTAAAAAAAAAAAAAAATCATAAAATAGCATTTCTTTCTTAATCTATTTCTTTTATATTTTTGTAACCATTCTGCAGTAACCAAATTCTTGCAGGCCTAATAACATTCATAAAATAAAATTGGTTTGTGTTCTGTGAATAGATGTTTTGAAAATTTCATGCAGGTAGATATACAAAAGATTTTGAGTAGACAGTTGGATACTTTCATCAGGAAATCCTAAAATGAATTGAAAATCACCAGATTTTTTAGTAATGGTGTAGATCACATACATCAGTTAAGCAATGAAATCAATAAAAAAAAACTTTTAGATTTCATTTATGTAGTTTTAACATACTTCAGAAAGATAATTATTTTTGGATGTTTTGAAAATTAATTTTCAAAGGTTCATCTTGTGCTGTTTAATGAGAAAAAGAAAATCTTACTTTGAAGTATGATTATTTGGAAAAAGGTAACTTATTCCTGTGAGCTTTAGAGACAAGACTAACAATGTGGATAGCTCATTGCTTGTGAGTTCAAATCTATAGTTTCAAGACTGCATTACTTCAGTTCATTGACTTGGTAAAGAGCAGACACCAAACTTTTGTGGCAAAGTTACCTATAGTAGACAATCAGTTGAGTGGCTCTTTTCTGAGTGCAGTCTATGTTGTGTGTGTGTGTGTGTGTGTGTGTGTACAGCAGCAACACTGCCCCAGTTCTAGGAGCAATATTCCATTGCAGGTTTTACCTGAGCTTTGTATAGTGATGATAATTGTTGGGGATGGAAGAAAAGTGCTTGTCATTGGGGTGTGGTCCTATTGTTCTAGTAGATGTGTGTCTCAGCTTACTGCTACAGTAATTGGATTTGAAAACTGGTTTTATAGATCTTTATTTCATTTAGTGATTAACTGTAAAACTAGCTGAACATGAATGGAAAATGATCTAAAATCTGATCTTTTATTATTCATATAAGAAACTTGATATTTAATTATGTTTATTTATTCATCTAGCCAACTTATTTTCTTTTTTCTTTCTGATATTTTCTATTTTGTAGTCATTCAACCGAGGTGCTATGAGACAGTGTTTCCGACTGTGAGTTTATTTTATCATCTTTCTCTCCTTCTCCATAAGATAGACAGCATGATACAGATGTTAGATGTGTGATGGTGTACAACAGTGAATCATGAACGGTTAAAAATGAAGCATCTGTGGCTACCGTAGAGGACTGTCTGATTAGTTGAATATACATTGTTGTTTTGAAAGGTAAACTGATCACAAGTGAGGTGAGGACACCATCTGAGTATCTGAACCAAGGGTCAGTATATGTAAGAGAGACCACTGTACTGGTTCCGGTATATAATTATGGTGTATGATAAATACTGGTATTAGTATTCAGGAAGATAAGCAAATGAAAGAAATCTTTCAATCAGTTATGCTAAACAGATAAAATGATGTTGGAAATGAAGTTTTTTGTTTTTGTATTTTCTAATTTTTTTCCCAAACTGAAACAAAGCTGGATTTTTTCTGTTGGATCTGAAGGAGGAGGTAATTTCCATAGCCTTCTCTAGCTCACTGAGACTAGTGAGATTGTTGCTATTAACGTTCATCTTGAAGCATTGCAAGTCAACACTTACAGAAAAGATATGGGCAGAGAGGGAGTTCCAGGGGGATGACTCTCTGGGAATGAAGAACTGGGCATAATGGTTTGTGTAGGGTCTAGGGTGTTTAACACAAATCAGGGTGGGGCAAGAGGAGAAGGAATAGAGATGAATGTGTTTGGTTGGGATGTTTGAGTGGAGCTGATATAATTTCAGCCAACTCCAAAGAACAGAGACCATTATAGTTGCAGTGGAAAAGGCATAAAGAGAAGACAGTGACTAAAGTGTGTCTGTGAGTGACTTCATACCACTCAGTTGTTGGGGAAGGCTCTTCTGGGTGCAGTCTATGGTGTCTGTGTGTGCAACAACAGCACTGTCTCAGATGTCAAGAGAAATATTCACTTGCAGACCTTAACTGCTCTTTGAATATTTCAATAATTGTTGGAGGCAGAAGTATTCTCTGGACCTGAAGAGATTGTTCAATCACTGTGTGTGGCCCTAGCTATGCTAAGGATATGTTTACACCTAAATACAGTCCTTGGTGATTGCGATATCCACCATTTGGAGTAGTCATGAGGGCTGTAGTTATGTGTCACTCGTGTTTAAGTAGGTGTGGTGTGGTAGTGTTTTCTTGACATGAGTAATGATTGTTTTGCTGTTGAAAGAGACAAGATTGGTATATCAGTTTTGGAAGATGTTTTCAAAGTTCCAGATCATAAAATATATTTATGATGATATACTTTTTAAACTTTAACTGGGAGCTATGAAATGTTTTTGTTGCTGCTTGAAGAACTTGCAAAAAATTCAAAATCTTGTTTTTTTTTTCTATATTTTTACTCAAAACTGTATAAAGCACCTTCATATTTGAATTTATATTTCTTATTCTAATTTTGTTTACATATGTTCTAATTCATACCTACATTAATACTTCTAACTTCATAGCAAATGCAGCCATAAAAGATTTCATGAAACACTTCAAATAAGAATTTCAAAATTTCATTGTCTTGTTTAGCAAGATAAATGTTTATATTTGCTTTAATCTCTACTAAGTTTGCTAAAAGGCAACTTTCTCTTCTGTAATAGAATTTTGACTATCAAACATTTCTCATCCCATTGGAAAATATTCAAATTTCTGTGATAGCAGAATTTATTCCAATCATTGCTATTCTACTTAATTTTCTGGTACTGTTGGCTTCATGATTCTAATTAAATGCAAGTTGATGTCTGCAAGTTATTGGTAGTTAGCTGCTGAATATTTACATTGTTGCTTTCTTGTCCAAAGGATGTCAGTAGTAATTCAATATTTTACAGTTCTGATTGTATTTGTATTTTTGACTAATCTGAAGTCAAGACTTGTTATAAATTCTTGCTCATTTCCATTATTTCATTTAAGGATGCTTGTGTGCAATATGAGAGACTGCTGTTTTAACAGCTGGCTTTAATTGTATTTCATACACAGGTAATATCATTTGTAATTTTATAATTTCCAGGAAGAAGCTCTCCAAATTTACTCATCACGGTGACTGGAAACATGCTCAGAACTATGTTGCAAAGCGTTATTTGGAAGATGTTGACAGGAGTGTTTATTTTGAAGATGTCAAGCTGCAAATGGATGCTAAACTATGGGGAGAGGAATACAACAGACATAATCCACCAAAAAAAGTAAGAAAAACTCTCCCTTGATTTAACTTATTTAACTTTGTACTGTAAATTTTGGGGCAAGCTGACTGAAGATTTAAAAAGATGAAATTTTGGGCCAACTATCAAAAGTTTAAGACCTATAGTTATTTAGAGAAGTTTTGTCCAGAATTGGGCCAAATCATGACTAAATTTAAAGCAATATAACAATGTACCTTAACTATTTTTGAGACCCAACTAGTTATGGTCACTCCTGGTTCTATGATACAAAACTGTAAATCTTAAAATTTTTATATCAGAAAATTTGGTTGTTCCAAACATTTAATTAATAATAGTCAACTGGTTAAGAAGTTTGCTTGACCACTACATGGCTGTTCATTGTTTAAAGGATGAGTAATCCCTTTCATGGAAACCAGTGAGGACTGGTGACTACAAGAGCATCCAGCTGTAGGAAAACTGCCTCAATGAGTGACCCCTGCCAATTTGGAAAAGTGAACATGAAAACAATGATGAGGATTTACTGAATCCTACATTTTTATTACTGTAAAAAACCATGTAATTTATGCATTTTTTTTCACAAAAATAAAAAGAATTCTGATTGTATAATTATTTTGATTAGTCACTTTCCTCTGTCGGTTGAGTAAAGTGTCAAACAAGCTGATGTTTATTGGTAATTAAACTTGATTTACAACACCTGTGTGTATTTATCAGCTTTATTTTTATTGGTAATTCTTGTCCACAACTTTTCCTGTGATTGTGATTTGAAAACACATACAGCAGTATGCTAAAGATCAGACATAATCTCTTGTGGGCAAGAAATGTAAAGTAAAGTTTATTATAAACAACACAAAAATAATTTCTGTTTAACAAGTATCACATTGAAAGCTATTAAATTACAAAGTGTTTATTTAATGAAATTTTAATAAAATCTAATCATAAGTAAGTGAAAACCTTTTACCCCTGGCTATATCAGCAATTCTGAAAACTTTTGGTTGTGAATTTTACATGAGTAGAAGCTTTTTCTTAGCAAATTTTATCTTGAAAATCACCTGCATAAACTACACAGGTGCGCAAATTACATGGGTTTTTATGGTATTAAAAAAAAGATATTAAAATCTGTAGTCAGCATATCTCATAATTATTGTAATAAAACTTGCTATTAGTATAATTGAGAGTTGTATGAGTAAGTGTAATATCTATATTTAATTTTTGTTAGTTTGAACTTCAGCATAATTCTCTTTTAGGTATCAATAATGACACCTGAAATGATCAACCAGCTTATGTAGAAAATTTTTCAAATTGAAATTTCTTTTCATAACTTTATTATTTTGTAGGTAGACATCTTCCAGATGTATATTCTTGAGTTTCATGAACGTGAGGGAAACCCTCTCTATCATCTTGAGCATTTCATCGAAGGTGATTACATCAAATATAATTCAAATTCGGGATATGTTGTTGAAGACTTACGTTCCACCCCACAGGTGAGAATTCTATTCTGTAGATTTCTTATCTCTAGAATATTGGAATTGTTGCAGCTGTCATGATTAATATTTCAAATTTGTTTTTTATTGTATGTGAAAATAAAGCTAATTATCATCACTATTGTGGGTCTTCAAAGCATGTATGATTAAAGATCTCCAGTAAGTCAAAGATTGTTCTTAGTAACTCTGTTTATGAAGCATCTACAGGAATTTCAGGGAGCATACACGGAATGGTTTTGAATTGCCTTCTTCAGACGGTACAGGAACTCAGTGCTGCCACCTACCAAAATAGTTGTTCATTTCCAACTAATGAAACACTTGTTAATTATAAAATATTTCACTGCTAAGTGCTACAATACCTGAAACTCTGCATCATTCAAGGAATAAAATATGAGCTATTTTAGGTGGTGAATTGGCAATCATCAGAGTATTGGACAGATGCTTTGTGATATTTGTTCTAGTTTTTTACACTCTGAGTTCAAATACTGCCAAGATTATCTTTGCCTTTAATCTTTTGAGGTCAGTAAACTACCGCCCGTTTCTATATTCGATCAGTCTTTCTGGAAGAAGTAAGCTGTAGTAAGACCTAGAGAGCTATGGAATTTACTCAGTTTAAAGGGACCAATATATGCCATATGTCAAGATAGCATCCCTACAGCTCCACCAGGACTTGTGCATCCAAGACAATAAATATTGTTCTTTCATCACAGCCTAACAGTCTATCAATTTAGTCAGTTGTAGCTCCCAGATAGTACAATCAGTGTAGTTGTTTTGACTTCAAAGTGATAAAAGGGCAGTGTTTGATTGAAAGATTGAAGGTAGGAAAGAGATCCTTTGATGGATTGGGAATACACATTTTGAAAATATGGCAGAAGAGCAGGGATAGTGTAAAACTCAAGTAATTTGAATGTAACAGGCAATGTTGAAGAGTAAAATGTTATAATATTTGTAAAACTGACAGTGAAAACACTAGAAGACAGTGTCTGAAAACCTGCAGTGAGATGAGGTTTGTTAATCAAGTAAATAACTTCTTCTTTTTACTGTATGCATTCTGAAGGGTCTCTTATTTAATAAGGTATGTTTAATTCCTGAAATTCCATTGTGTCTTGTTTGAGACAGTTTAGAGAGTATATATTCTTTCACTGGTTTGAGTTCTTGAACTGTTGCCATTCCAAAGCACTGCCTTCATAAATAGAATAGCAAAACTAAATATGTATATATTTTAAATTGTAACAAGAACAACGGTGACACAAAACGGAGGTAGGCCAGTTTGTATGAAGCAATTTAAATTGATTTAGCAAAGTTACTTTGATAAAGAATGAGGCAAGGAAGAGAGATAACTGGTAGTTGCATATGTGTGTTTAGGTTTGTGTGACAATTCCAACAGAATTCTCAACAGAAAAAATTTAAAGTACTTAAACTTGCTAACAAAATATTTCAACTTTGTGTCCTTGAATATTGTTTAGGTATCAGTTTTGACTTCACTTAATACTCTCTACCAAACTGAATTTCTTTTCTTAATATTACTTGGTTATCAGCACATCTACAGGCTTAAATAACCATGGTTCATTTGTGCTGTCTACCAGTAGTTGAAGTTTGTAGAATCAACTCTCAGCATGTAACTCTTATCTATTTTTTGACTTATGTGATTTGAACTCAGAACATAAAAGCATGTAACTAAGCTATCCACCATCTTATTATCGTTAATGTTGATTTTGTACAAGGCAGAATGACTATAGTTGATTAGATGGACTTCAGTTCTCAACTGATATTTATTTTATCAACAAGCTGAAAGGCAAAGTTAATTTCAGTAGCACCTGAACCTAGAACATGAAGATATGCGACTAAATAATGCATGACATTTTGTATATCCTTTTACTGTTTCTGTCATATCCACTCCCACCGTCACTTCCTTAGGAGATATATCAGTTTCAGATTTTGGCACAAGGCCAGCAATTTCCGGGGGAGATGGGCTAAGTTGCTTACATTGATCCCAGTGATCAACTGGTGCTTATTTTATTGACCCTGAAAAGATGAAAGGCAAAGTTGACCTTGGCAGCATTTGAACCCAGAATGTAAAGATTACAAAATGCCACTAAGCATTTTGCCTGGCTTGCTAATGATTCTACAAGCTCACCACCTTTTTCCCTTACTGGAAATATTAACATGAAGAAAGCTACTTGTTAAGTAGATCTTTCCATGAGCATGTTTTCTGTTAGACATAAGATGTTACTATTTTTGTTTGACAGGTTTGTCAATAAATAGATGCCGAAAAGTTGGGAATAGTCAAACAAAATTTTTTCTTTTTAAAAATAGATTTTTATAGTTTGTATGGAAGTTGACTATTAGATATGCCCATCCCTAAAGATATTTTTAACTTACGGTTTACCTTCCCTTTTTGGATTACTTGTGTACTTTCCTGTTTTGTATAATATATATTTTATCATTAACTAACAGAGTTTCTCTGAATTGCCTGAGAATGTCAAAGCAAAAGATTAAGCCTTTTAACAGTACAAATTCAAGGGTGTCATGCAAAGGAATTTTTTTTTACTCAGTTTAAAATCATTTAATTTCAGTTTGTATCTGACACTGGGAGTCCAACACTCCAACTTGTGGTTCGGATGTTGGACTCAATCATAAGTTTGTGGGTTCACTTCCTGGTCTCGATGGTGCATTGTGTCCTAGAGCAAGGCATTTTATTTCATGTTGCTCCACCCTACTCAGCTAAAAGCAAGTTCCAGCCAAGTGCTGCTGCAGTACTTTGTCCCTCCAGTTGTTACATCCTTCAATGTTCCACTGGGTCAAAGATGGGAGGGCTGAACGGGTGTCTGTGGTAGCTAAAACAGCAATAACATGGTATTTGCTACCAAGTTGCATACAAACTACAGTTTTGTTTTTATTTTATTTTTTGTATTTTAATTGCTTTATCTAACTTTCGTTTTCTGTAGAACATTTTGAATGTTTGTGTAACAAACACACATTTCTTATTTAATGGCAATATTAGGAAAGAGGTGGAGTGGCAAAAAACGGTCAAGTGCTGACTAATAACATTAGTGCTTTGAGCAACCTCCTTGTATGTCCTAAGTTCAGATCTTACTTGAATCTTCTTTGGGCTTCACAAAATAAGTTCCAATCATGCACTCTAGGATTGATTTATTAGCTAAATTTGGTAAATTTCTAGCCTGATGTAAATGTAAGCAGTAAATATTTGGCCTGCTATTTGACTGAAACAGTAACATACAAGATTAAAAGCCTTAAAGTATTTAGTCTCAGTACATAATGAATTTAAATTCTGTTTTTGATATGACACAAATCTATATAATGCTGGGATTGATTTGCTCAACTGCTTATTTTATCTCTAATAAATTGGCTTTGCATTTAGTTCATAGAAATTAACACTTATTTTTCTTTTTCTCCAGGCTTTCAGTCATTTTACATTTGAGCGTTCTGGCCATGAAATGATTGTGGTTGATATTCAGGGTGTTGGAGACCTTTATACTGATCCTCAAATACATACAGCTGATGGCAGTGAATATGGTGATGGCAATTTGGGTACAAAAGGAATGGCACTGTTTTTCCATTCCCACTGCTGCAATTCTATCTGCAAATCTCTGAAACTTTCACCATTTGATTTGTCATCTGAGGAGAAAAGAATTCAAGATCTGCCTGTCCATATTATGGTGTGTACAGTTCTTTTCTATTTATTTTATTCTTCAGAATTGTTGATTGTGTTCTTCAGAACTGGTGATTACTTATGAATAAAATGTAAAATAAACTGAATATGTAAGAAATAAATTAGAATGTGTTCAAAATAATGTTTAAACTAAATACATGATGAGCCCAATAAATGGACACAAGTACATGGTTAAGAAGATTGCTCTGCAATCACAGGGTTCCAGGTTTGATTTTATTGCTTACCACTCTTAGTAAATGTCTTCTTTCTTGGCCTTGAATTGATCAAACCTTTGTGAGTGAAATAAGGAAGATAAAAACTGTTGAAGCTTGTTGGATAGATTCTTTCTATTCTTAGATGGTTGACGTAATCTGTTGTCACGTTTAACTCTACCACCTGAATCTTGTGGGTCTTTAATAGCATCCACTCTGTTGCAATATGGTGTTGAATTGGCAGTTATGTCTTCAAAGTTTCCCATCCTTTTCATAAATAAAAATAAGAGACAGACACAAATCATTGTAAAAGCTGAATACAAATTCATCAGGTTCTGGCCTATCAAGTAACACAATGTAACCCTGTACTACGTATCTAATTTTGGTTCTGATATACAAAATAGGGAGTATGCATTGCTGTATTGGAACTGTAAAGTGAAGAGAATAAGCTGAAACATTAGTCCTTGACTGTATATAATTCAAGACCCCCTATCGTGGAATGATGTTTTACAAAAAAAAAAGATCATTTTGATCAAGCTTTTTTGATATTTGCACGTATTAGTAATCACTGTGTTAAAGTTTTATTGAAATTACTAAAGAAGACAAGAACTTAGATATTTTTTTTCTAATTTTGGCATAAGGCCAGCAATTTTGAGGGGGGAGGGAGAAGTTGATTACATCGACTACCCCCCCCCCCATGCTCAACAGGTACTTATTTTATCAATCCTGAAAGGATGAAAGGCAAAGTCAAACCTTGGCAGAATGACTTTTAGATAATGAAATTATAGTGATCACCAGTCATGTTTCTTCTCTCTGATAATCTATACTTTTTATATTTTAATTCTGACAAAGGTTTTCTTGAAAATGTGTTTTTAAAATATATGTATTATACCTGGTTTAAATATTCTATTTATAAAAAGATTTCATGCCCGCTCTAAACATTTAGTGCTCCATTATGGGCTCACAATGCCTTTAAGGAGGTGCTACTACCCAAGAACCAATGGCCTAAACTTGTACAGTATTTAGTTTTGCCATTATACATTCCTGAGTTCAAATTCTATTAAGATTAACTTTACCTTTTGTCCTTCATTTGAAATTTGGAATCATTTCAGTTGACTTCACTCCTTTCCACTCCAAAATATATGACTTTGTGCCAAACTTAGAAACCATTATCACTGGAGTGACACAAATGGTGAAGCACCAGACTAAGTGCTACCTAAGTGCAACACCAGAGGGCGCACACTCTCCTACCCTGATGTAATCTCCAGGGATACAGGCATCCAGCAACAGGACCTCCGTAATGCTATGATGGACCGTGAAGTCTGGCGCAACATGGTAAATTCCATTGTCTTGACCACGGTCGAACAATGATGATGATGATGCTACCTTGTAGTATTGAATTTTATCCCTTAGGGTCCCAAATTTTAACCTTGCTGGAATTATCTCTCAGTTCAACTAATTATAACCCTCCCTACAAATTTAGGACTTGTGCAAGCAATTATTCACCTTCCTCCCACACACAAATGACTATAATAGTAGAAAATAACAGAAACTGTATTATTATCTTAATATATAGAATTCACTGTGTGTGTGTGTCCCTATGCACGGCCAAACTGCTGGATCAATCTGTACCAAGTTTGCCATGAAGGTTTTTCACTACTCGGGGAAGGTTCTAGGGGCATCAAATTTTGGCTTTTGCCCATATAGGGGGCTGTAGTCCCTGACCAAGACCCAATTTTTTTTTCAGCAGATTCCCATGTTTTCGATGACAGATTCTGAATATGCAAAAACAAGGTTTCCAAAATTTTAAATTCCCAGCTTCCCCACAAATTTTAGATTTTTAACTTTTTTCAAATTTTTTGTTCAATCTACATGGAAAAATACGGAGATTAAGAATATAGAAAAAACAATTTTTAATTTCAAATTTTCTACGAAGAACTCCAAAATTGATCCATACACCCCTTACCACTCCTTCCTGTTGTCTAAAACTCAAAATGAACTTCTAAACATAACAGCTAAATGTCTGGAAAATTTCTGTTGGTGTGCATGCATGCAATAATTTCTACAGCTTATGTGAATGAACAGAGAAAGTAAACAGATGTTTTACATACCTGTTGTATACACTGGTTTTGTTTTTACGTTTTAAAGGTAAATAATTCTGATAGAAGCAAACACGATATTGAATAATTCTCCATCATATGTCTACAACCCCCACCTCTTTTTTTAAAGTTAAATGCTTTTTAATTGTGATAGTGAAACAAGTGGTTTAGTCCTTACTGTCAAAATTAATTTGTCTTACAACAGAAAGGGTGGCATTTTCTCTCTTCTTCAATATCTAATTAGAAGAGAGAATATGTTGTTACTGAAAACGTTAAACTTGACTAAGTTGATCAAGCTGAACCAGGATTTTAATTAAAGGACACACTGAAAACATTGTATATTTAGAAGTTCTACAAAATTAAACTGTGATTGATTTCAGGATTTGTTTTAATAACTTTGTTTATACTCACATCATCTGATAGAATTTTTCTGAAAATATATTTTTATCAGAATAAATAAATTTCTTTAACATTCTCTAAACTTCTGAGCAACGCTGGGTACTTAGACTAGTACTGGATAAAACCCATTCAATATCTATTTCCAACCTTTTACATTTTGAGTTCAAAATCTAACCATCAGTTTTGCCCTTTTGTGTTCAATCACATACCAGTTATACACTGGACTCAATTCAGCTCACCCTTTATCTAGAAATTTAGGTCTTTGTACCAATTTGAAGAATCATTATTACATTATGGTTAGTGGCATCAATGTGTGTGTGAGGTTGTGCTTCTGGCATGATGAAATGCACCCAGTCCATGCTGTAGAATATTAGGGATAGGAAGGACACCCAGCTATAAAAACCATAACATAAAAAACAAACAATAGTAAAAACAATATTTTTTTCTTCTTTTTTTCTGTGTATCAGGGTATTGCAGTTGAATGATGAGTTACTGTAAGACGCATCCACATCATGACAATTTGGGGAAATAGACATAAAATGATGATAATGTTAGAAATTGCTGGAAATTGTTATAGTTTATCATTGTCATTTGCTTTTCTAAGCATCATCAGCTGTCTCCACTCACATACACTCACATACACAATCATATGTATTCATTATTTTAGTATATATTATGTATTGAGCACTGATTTCTGTTTTTTGTTTTCCTTATATTTTATTATTTCTAGACTGAGTCTCCCATGACTGTTGTTCGTGGTACTGAAGAGTCAGTAATCTGTGGCTCACCTGCTGAAATCCATGATTTCTTCAGTTCGGGCATGCATTCTCCTTTGAGCAGTAATGGAGGGCATTCTCCTTTCTTCAGCAATGGAAGACATTCTCCTTTGTCCAGCAATGAAAGACATTCTCCTATGTCCAGCAATGAAAGACATTCTCCTTTGAACAGCAGCTTAAGTAACGATGATGAGCCAATGTCTTTTGGTAGTCCAATTCCATGTTTCAGAGTTTCACGGATGCGTTATTTTAGTGAATCTGAAAATTCTATGACAGAGGTATGTATTTGTTTTGTAAAATGTCAAAAAAAAAAAAAAAGAATATAAAATTGAATGTTATTGAAATGAATGATTTATAAAAAGAAATAACACTGCCTTTAGTCGAGCAAATTGACCCCAGAACTTATTTTTTGTAAGCCTAGTACTTATTCTATCAGTCTCTTTTGCCGAACTGCTAAGTTACAGGGATGTAAACATACCACCATCGGTTGTCAATCAATGTTGGGGGACAAACACACACACAAACATATACACACACATACATTATTATTATCACATCCCTGTATTCTGCTCTTTACCTTTTTAAGTTATATTTTATGTTTCCAGCCATATGTGGGGCTGTATAAAACAAAAAGGAGGGTTCAGTTCTACTGCATGGCGCCTTCAGCATATCTCTTTTAATATAGCTGTATGGTTGAGAAATTTGCCTCTCAATCATGTGGTTTCAGGTTCTGTCCCATTGCATAGGTGCCTTGGGCAATTGTCTTCTACTATGACCCTGGGCCAACCATTACCTTGTGAATGAAACTGGTTGGCAGAAACTGTAGGAAACTGTATGTGAATGTGCGTGAATGTTGATATTCCTTGGCTTTGCTTGAATGAAAATGCATTATTTTTACATTTTCTATTGACATTGACTGATTGCTTTGTCAGAAACTGGTAGAATAAAAATTCCTTTACTTGAAAAGGCAACAGAAGTGCACCTGGTCATAAAATCTTGCCTTAAATATGCCACCACTCAGTCTAGAGAGCATGGAAAAATTATCTGTGACAAATCTGTCTAGTGAAAATATACATTTCACTTTAACAATAATGTTAATCTCTGAAATATCATATTCTCTGATGGACATGCTAGGATTTGTTTTATATATATATTTTTTCTCAATATTGTTTGGTATGACAATTGTGACATATCCATTACTTCCAGGAGAATTCTGTGGAACATTTATTTCATATTTTCTGAGGGTGATAAGAAAATAAGCAAATCATCATCATTTAACTTCCATTGTCCATGCTGGCATGGGTTGGATGGTTCGGCTGGGCTAGCATGCTGGAAGGCTACACCAGACTCCAGTCTGATTTGGCATGGTTTCCTACGGCTGGATACCCTTCCTAACACTAACCATTCTGAGAGTTTAATGGGTGCTTTTACATGCTATTTGCATGACACCGGGTGTGTTTACATACCACTGGCATCAGTGCCAATTTGCATGACACCTGTATCTGCCACAACAGTGATTTTGCTTGGCTTGATGAGTCTTCTTCTCAAGCATGATAAAATGCTAAAAGTTTTGGTCATTGCCTCCATGAGGCCCAACACATGGAAGGAACTCAGCCACTTTGCTTCTGTGAGGCCCAATGCTCAAAAGGAACTCGGCCACTTTGCCTTTGTGAAGCCCAGCACTCGAAAGGAACTCAGCCACTTTGACTCTGTCAGGTCCAACGCTCGAGAGGAACTTAGCCACTTTGTTTCTGTGAGGCCTAATGTTCAAAAGATGTTCTTTATGTGTCACCACTAGCATGAGTGCACTTGGCTTGATGGGTCCTCTCAAGCACAGCACATTGCCAAAGGTTTTGGTCCCCAGTCCTTGCCTTTGTGAGGCTCAAAGTTCGAAGATCATGCTTACTAATTAACCATTGCTGTAACTCCAGGTTAACCCTGAATGAACCAATATCTAATGAAAGTCATTCTACTTTGCTCTAACAATATATATTTGTACTCTCTGCTAAGAAGTTTTAGTTAATTAGTATGGACTTTACCAATCTCTCATAGTTTAGATGCTCTATATAAATTCTTAATCATTTCGCAGCCAAAATATCAAGAAGCAGAATTGCAGATATATTGTGATTTGAATGAACTCTCTTTATACTCAGTGATGTTGTTGATGGTACATTTATGTCCAGATTTCAAACAGCATGCTTTTATTTCTTATTCTTTTTTCTGCAGGAGGAAGAAAGACTTGCTTTTAGTGAAATTGCTGGTAGAAATCATCGTCCTTCATGTGTAAATGGTAAAATAAGCCTTGAAAAATGCAACAGTCATTATGAAGAATCTTGGCACATTCTTGGAATGGTAATTCTTTCTTTTTTTCTTTTTTCATTTAAAATTAAGCAAGTTTTGTTCAAACTACCAAAAGTACATTTTCTATAACACTAGCAGTAAGATCTCCTTGCATTATGTAGGTTATTATATAGGCACAGGGATGACTGCATGGTTAAGGAGGTAAGTTCACAACCATGGGATTTTGAGTTCAGTCCCACTGAACTCAAAGCCTTGTCAAGCATTTACTATAGTCCCAGGTTAGCCAAAGATGGATTTGGTAATAGATGTGGTTGTGTATGCATGAGTGTGTGTTCATATCTCCTTGTTTTTATATTGTGCACTTTTTATAAACAAACATAGTGTCAAACAAGCACTGTCATTTATTGGCAATCTTCTGCGAGCAATTCTATTGCTCATATTCAAAGGACTAGATAAAATATTTTACTTGGAAGAATTAGGTGAGAGTTGATATCAGGAAAAACATCTGGTCATAAAAGTTTGCTTCAACAAATTTCATATGACTTGTGCAAGCCTGGAAAATCAATGTTAAAACATTGATGAAACTTGTTAAAACAATGATTGAACTTAGATCTAATACATAGCACACACATACAGACATTGTTTCATATGTATTAGGATGTCCGTCTATAATCAGACTAAATATAAAATTATATTGTAACCGAAGTGAATCACTGTCACAATTAACAAAAGCATTTTAAGCTTAAAGGTAAAACTCATTTAAGAATGCAAAATGAGGATCAATAATAATGTATTCCTTGAATCGTATAAAATACCTGGTGACTGTCCCTGGTTTCCTACCTGGCTCACTGATTGCATGTTGGTTTCTTTCTCTTTTAACTGTAGTCTTCTCTGTTTTAGATAAAACTGTAACTTGGTTGGGTCATCTCTGTGCTCTGAGATGACCTGCCATGGTCAACTTTGTTGATAAAAAGGTACTAAGGCTACAGACTGGCAGAACCGTTTAAGGGTTTGGCAAGATGCTTTGTGTTATCTGTTCCAATTCCTGTTCACACGGTAATAGATGCACTGACAATGAGGCCAAGATGTATGGATTCCAGTCAGCGTCCTTTCCTTTGGACAAACATTACTTACATGCACAGGCAACTGAAAAATCTTGTCCTGGCCTTTGCATACATGTCAGATGCAGAGTCGGCCTTGACCGATGGAAGCCCTACATTTGTTTTGGGAAAAGTTGAACATAAAATATTTTAACATATCAGTTAGGATGTTATGAGCACGGTGTCATGGGTTCAATTCCTGGATCAGTAGACATTTTATGTCCTTGACCAAAGTGCATGAATCATATTACAAAAGTAACGTGTTCCTAAAAAATTTGTAATACAAAATCTTGCAGCCAAAATGAATTTTCCCATTGACTTTCATGTTATCAAATCATAATGCATTCTGATGGACTTTAAAAAACAACTTTTGAAGAGATATTCTTGGGAATAAATAAGAATTGTAAGATCATAATTGGATACATTCTTGCCTTAAAAGGTGTTCACTACTTTGTGAGGGATGGTGAGAAGATGAGGGGCACTATTTATCTTATAGTTCAACATCTACTTGAGGGGCCAAGAACTTAAGACTTTCCTTTATAGGAGCTGAGTAAAATGGTTTAGTTTAAAATTGATTTAAATTAATATTGGATTGGTACAATGCATAGATAAAGAAAGAATAGATGGTTAAATATGGCAGACCAGAAATTAAAGGTAGTTTATGATATACAAAATGACTTTTGGGGTTCTGTAAATCTCTATGAAAAAATTATTCTCACATACAAATAAGCTTCACATACAAGTTTCTCATATATCTAAAAATCTAAATGTCCAATGAAATTAACTTGACATTTTGCATTCAGACCTATATTGTCTTCAAATGATTAGCATGTTTAGAAATGTGTTTGTCTATTCCATATAAAAAAAAAAAAAAGGTATACAATTTCTTGTTCACTTTTAATTTTGGAAATATTTCGCAATGAAGGTGTTATTTGTAGAGTTATTTTAAAAGAGAACAAGTTTGCTGTGATTTCTTTATCCCATATTCATGTCTTGATAAATGACAAACTATATTTCAGATTCACCATGAAATTGCTAAATACTATGAACTGGGAAGATTTAAGAAAGATGCTAATTCTCCAGTTGACTGGGAGTCTGCTATGTATCATGAAGGACATGCAGCACAATTGGGCAATCTGGACGCTATTTCCTCTTTGGCCAGAATCTACCTTGGTCTCCAGAGGGATATTTTAGTCGACTGTCCTATGGGTGTAAGTAACCTTTTTTCTTTTTGTTTAGACAAATTTCATAATTGGCAATATTTTATTGCCAAAAAGTACTTATATATGTGTGTGTGTGTATATGTGTGTGCGTGTGTGTATATGCGTGTGTGTATGTGTGTGTGTATATGTGTGTGTGTGTATGTGTGTGTGTGTGTATGCGTGTGTGTGTATGTGTGTGTGTGTGTGTATATGTATATGGAATGTTTCTGGTTATTTTTGGGTATCCCTTCATATGTTTAAGGAATTTCTCTAATCACTTCTTTGGTATGTTACTACAACTTTTCTTCAGCAGAGTTAGAAATGTATATAATCTATAATTCCTTGTATGCACTATAGTTCTTAACTTTAGATCAACAAAATGATCTTTTCTTATTTTAAGTTGAATAATGTCAGCAAACTGATGCTAACAGCAATGGCTCTAAAAAAATTTATAATTGTTTTTCTTTTTTTTATCTTGCTCTGTTACTTGTATAAATTAGGAAACACCATAAAGCAAAGAGATACATTATATGCTTTTTCTGTCCTTTCAGGTTGACTTAGACAAAGGTGTTGATTATATGAGCAATGCTGCTGAAAGAGGAGATCGTGATGCTGTATTGTACATGGCAAAAGCTTACGAGACTGGAAATAATCTGGGATCTTACAGGTCAGAGAATTATTTCTGTTCAATAAAAGCAAAAATTAACATTTTTGGAAAGGAGATTTGAGAAAATTTTTCCATATTACCCCCAGAGAGATGATATGGCTAAATGATGAAGGGGTCAGACTCATAACTTGGTTTTTTAATCTAAGCAATCATTGTCAGATTCCTTTGGTAAATTCCTTCTATTCTATCCTATTATACAAGGAAGTAGGCAGTCCTGATCTACAGACAAATCTGTGCAGTTGTTTTCTGCTTTATAACTACAACAAATGTCATCCCATTCTTATTTATCATTAATGGGGCCTCATTGTTCTTTTTTCTATTTTTGCTTTTCCTTGCTTGTCCGTGTTTTTCTTCCATAACTTTACACCTAACAAAAGAATCCCATTCATTTGGACTCATTCATACTTTTCTATTTCATATTGAATGCTGTAACCTACTGTATTTTATGGTCACTACTTAAAAAAAAACCGTTATATTCATGTTAGTGTGACTAGGGTATGTTACACACATACACACTCTTCCTTCCGTCGGGCTCTCAACTCCTAACAGAGCTGTAAGATACTGTCATGACATAGTGTACCCTAGGCATTGCAAACCTATCAAAGTGCCATACATCCATGGTGCTGTGCAATATCTTTCCAATATGATTCTCAAACAGTTCAGTACATTGTGCTTGCATGTTGGAATCTGAATATTGCATTGAATAATCTGTTTCCGGTGGGGTTAGACTTTGTAGCATTTACTGCTGCATGTAGCTCATAAGATGCAGTTTGGCTACCATTGGTATAATGGTGAGTATAAAATCTGGAAATACACAATAGTAAGATAAAGAAACAAAAAGGTTTTTAAATGATCACTGTTGTGAAAGAAACAGAAAATAGCAAGCAACTTGTACCTGAATGTGTGTGTGTAGAGTAGGGTGCAGAGTGGAGCTTATCACATGATATTGATTTATATACTTTTATTCCTTTTATGGGTTTCAATCATTCAAATAAGGCCATGGTGGGAAACTGCTGTGTTCAAAGGTTTTAAGTGGATCCTATGAACGTCAGTACTGATTTTAGACTGTCACTTATTGTAGTAATCTCCATTTATTGAATGTCTGAATATAGTTCATCACACTAATTTAGATATACACATACATGCACACATTTTGGAAAGAGATAGGTTCCACCAGGTTTAAAATGCCCAGTTTACATTGCATCATCACAGCACCTCTGCAACTCCCATGAAGAGTTGAAAGTTTAAGGAAAGAAAGAAGGATATATCTGTATCTCTGTGTGTAATGATGAGCTTCACAGTTTCTGATTATTATATATTGTTCACTGGGTATTGATTAACTTGAGACTATGCTTGTCCAAGCTGCCTCACTGGGATAAACTGAGAACCACTTAGATGCAAAGCAAACATCTTAATCATTTATTTATAATAATTTTATGTGTTTGTTTATTTTTGTGTTTCCTTTGTCTTTATGCTGGAAATTTTCGTTGATAGGACCAGGTCATGGGAAAAAGCAATCGACTGGTATGATAAAGCCATCCACAGTTTAATGAATGATACTTCTGAAATGTTTGATTCTACAATGCATAGCCCTTTGCATTTGTTACTTGCTGCACAAGCAAACATCTACAACATTGGAGGTTTTGGTGTTGAGAAAGACCCTCAGAAAGCAGGTAATTTATATTGTCACTATTTAACAGTATTAGCAACATTGTTGCGTATGAGTAGACTCAAGTGAGTTAAGTATGAAACTTGATATTAAATTCAGATGGGGAATTGAACATCAAGTCTCATCTTAATTTTCCTCTACCCTTTGTAAAAAAAACAAAACCATTAACACCACAATGCTCTCTTTCCTCTCCACTAAATACCTTAGGCTTGTATTTAAGATGAATTTTATCTGCAGACATTTTTAGTTGTGGTTATTTATATTGCCTTAAATTTTCTGTATCTTCACTAATATTTATGCTCTGCAAACCTATTCCATAAAGTGGTTGGTAAGCAGTGATGTTGTCATGATAAAAGGCTCCCAGTACGCTATGTAAAGTATTGAGGTTGTGAGGACCCTTAAGTTTTGTTGAAGAGATGATGACCACTCTGATGCTGGTGCCATAATAAAATGCACACTTTGTATTCAGCAAAGTGGTTGATATTAGAAAGGGCATCCAGCTGTAAAAATCAAGCCAAAATGAAATGTTCAAGTGAGAAACAGCCTTTCGTCCCAAATAGGAGAGAAGTAATAATTCATCCAACCCACGCAAGTTTAGAAAGCAAATGTAAGCTGATGCAAATGATGAGATGCACATTAATTCATTTTTTTTTTTGTTTCTGTCCCCTTTTTAAATCTCTTTGAATGTACTATTTTGATATTTAATATCACTCTACCTGTCACTGTTCTCTTTCTTACTACTTGTAGGGGACTTATACACTGAAGCAGCTGATGCGGCAACAGAAGCAATGAATGGTAGAATGGCTTGTCATTATTATGCTTTGGCTGAAGAAGCTTGGAGCCAGTTGGAGGAGGAGGAGGAAGAGTAGAAAATTAAAAATACAAACTTCGAGTTTCTTTTTCTTTTTTTTTTTTAATTCATTTTCTTCCTAATTTTGAAAATAACTGCACCAATAACAACAGGAAAGGAATCAGAAAAAAGTAAACTGTTGACGTAACTGTATATTTTGTAAAAAAAAAGAAAAAAAGGCATCTTTGCTGTTATTCAGTTATTTCATTTATATTTGTTTTATATGTAGATTTTTTACTTGAATTTTCTTTAAAGTTTTTTACTATTTTCATTTTGTAAATTTTCTTTTTTAATTTTGTAAGAAGTAGCAGAAAAAGAAAAAAGAAATGATTGCAATGATCTCAATATGCATTTCAATCATATATATATATATATATATATATATATATATATATATATATTACAACTTAAATACTCTTGAAGTTTCAGCTTCAATTGTACCCAATTAAATCATAGTGTTCTACAGATTTTTAAAACTTCTATTTGTATTTATTTTTTAAAATTATTTTATGGTTATTTTTCAATTCATGTTCTGTTTCTCTAATTAGGAAACCTCAGAGTACTGTAAGGGTGGATGTCAAAATATAGAGTAAAACTATTAATATGTAATAAATTTTTAAATTGTAGAAATTGTTTCATGAGTCATATATACAGTGTTTACCATAATAAAATGATAATTGTCAGAACTGACTTTTAAAGCTATAGTAGGGATAGTGACCAATCTGTAGAAAGGATAAAAATATTTTTTGCAATGGAGTAGCTGTGTGTTACTAAAAATGTTAATGGGAACACTGTTACAAAAATATTTTCCTTATTTTTTAGTTTCTTTTCTTTCTCTTGACCAATTAGTTGTATTTTATTTTTAGATTATTGATGAGTTCATTAGCTACTTTTTTTTCTTTTTTTATTGAAATGTGGAATTTGTAAATTTCTATCTTGTCTTTTATTGTTTTACGTACATTATTTTGGGCACTCGATTAACATCAACCTGAAAGGAAATCATCTGGTTTTATGCCAACAAGAATTGCTTTGTTAAATATACCATCCTAATTTCCTAAAAATTACTTAGTGACACAGTCTACAGTTCACAATTAAAGTTGGAAGTAAACAGTTAATATTGCACTGAAAAATCGAAATTTTAAGAGGCTTAAAACAATGGCTGGTGAAAATTCAGATTATTTTCAGAAATAGAATGGGGTTTGCTTATATAAGTAAGGGTTGGTTTAAACTTTTAGAATTGGTATATTGTATTAGGGATATAATATACCATCTTCATTGTGAAATTCTGCTTCCCTTTGCATTGTTTTCATGTATAATAAATGTTTGTTACTGTATATCAGTAAAAAAAAAAAAAATGGTCATAATAATTAAATTTATGGCAGCATTCAGGAGGGCAAATTTAGTCTCACACACATTTCAGTCTGTTAAAGATATCTATCTGTCTGTCTGTCTCTCTGTATATTTGTACATATATATATATTGTTATATTTGTGGATGTTCATCTTTTGCCAATAAAACACCTGCATTATATATTTGATCTTCACTTTAACTTTATTATCATTATTATTAGTTTCTTTCATCATATGTGGTCAAGTATATAGTGTTTTTATTGGGAAAAGATGACTATCCCCAAACATAACAATATTTCTTTCAATACACAATTTCACATTAAGAATCTTGCAAAGTTAATAATAAACGTGTGTGTGAAAAAAACTAAAAATATATCAGCTATATAACTATATGTAGGTTACAGGCTTTAATTAGGCTTTTTCTTTTTCATTTTGGTTGAGCTTTAGTAAATACAATGTTCAATCTGTCCTTCTTCTTGTATTATAATTAGAAAGCATTGAAAGGCAGAGTTAATGGACAACTTGCCAGAAGAGTTGTGGGTCATGACCTTTCACCTGTGTTGCGTTCATAACCAACATACAATTAACACTTGATGACCAAATTCATCTAATGCTAAGTGGGTATGTAGGTAAATGTAGTTCACTGCTATAATAGGCTGCAATACTGCCGCCTTGGCTTGCTCTACTCATTTCAAGTTCTGCTAGGTTCTTCTCTCATATATATTCAACTGATTGTCTTCCAGAAGGAAATGTGTTTCCATTGCATGGCGTTCAGTTTTGAACACCTCAGCATCTCTTCCTGCGCATTACTATCGCTTCATACCTAATAAAAGATTCTTATTGACATTAGAATAATATTAATCACTGAAATAATGTTTTTTTTTTTTTTTTCCTCACTACATTTTGATGGCATTCATTTGATTTCTAATTTACAGTTCCCTACTACTATTTTTTTGTTTGTTATGGTTTTGTTGTTCTTTAATTATGGTAATTATGATAATTCTCATTAAATATGTAGATACTCAGTCTCTATTGATATGAAACAGTTAAGAAAAAAAAGTATAAAGAAAGATATTTTGTTCAGATTAAGGTGTCTTTTTGCTTTTTTTAAAATCTTTTTTTCTTAACTTCAAATGCTAGCAGAGAGGTGAAATTGCTAAGTAGATAAAGTATTGGATTACTTCCCTATAGTTTGTGAGTTAAAATCTGCTGCAAATCTTTCATAGTGTTTGGGACAAGACACCTTATTCTACACTGCTTCAGTTCACCTAGCTGTTGGGTAATCAGGGAAAGTCATACAAAACAAAATATTTTGTCTAGAGTATGGGTAAAGATTTGTCAAATCCAGTTAGCACTACAGTAACTAGAATTTATTACTATCTGTATGATTTCCCAGTGTTATGTGATAAAATGTTTTTAGTTTTACTATCTTCACAGTAAGTGAAATGGTAGGGTCATTAGAACATTGCCTTCTGGTATTTATTATAACTCTCTGTTGACTTCAAATCTATCTGTCAACTTTGCTCTTTGTACTTTTAGTATTAATAAAGTACCAGTCCAGGTTAGTGGATTGACAGACTGGTTAGTGTCAACTAACAGATAGTATCAACAATGTAAAGAAAGACCAATGGAGATGTAGCTTCCTTGGTTCAGTTGGAAAATCACCTGTTTACCTTCACAGCACATTTATTTATACATTATTTTGTAAATTTTGAGAATTTAATATTTTGAGTTGGGTATGTGTCATACAATTGTATGATGGGGATATTTTACTGCTCCCTCTATCACGAGTGAAGAATTATAAGTGGGGATAGGTCTTTGGAGGGTGGGAGGTGGATTATTTCCTCAGCACTTTGAACAATTTTTAATTTTGTGCTAATGTGTGTAAGTACACAAGTTGATAGATTCACATTGCAAATGAAAGGGTTACAGGTTATATCACATTACTAGTGAGCTGCAATTTCTATAACCTAATACACTTAAGTTTCAAATATGCCATACTCATTGTGTGTGTGTGTGTGTATACACACACACAAAATGTACAGTTACAGTATACTCTGTAAACACTGTACACTGTATGGGAATGACCTGTTGGAAATGGAATGGGTTCTGTCAAGTTGGCTTGCTTTAGATGCACTGCTCAAAAGATTAGTGGTTTTGTAGTGGCTGTATGAACCAAGTTATGGCTCATACATAACCACACGTACACATGCATACAAATATATACAGGCAGCCTTCCTCTACATTATAGAAGTGTCGTGTTCCTGGAAATCTCACTAATTTGGTGTTCTGTAACATGAAACCTATTTTGCCATAGACTTCCATGTTACTCTGAAAGCAAAGTCATTTGAAAATTTATTTCATGCTAACAGCAAAATATTGGAGTACGCACTTCTATAATGCAGGGGATGTTTGTATTTATTATTACCTGAGGATCTTTGCTAATGTTTTTACCATTGATGTTAAAAATTTTGCCATTGTTATTCTCATTGAGATTGTCGGGGGTATTTTGCAATTTATTTATTTACAGTTTATTTTAAAAACTTATTGGCCAAACATCTGAATATTTTTTACTTTTCTATTTTGTTTTATGGTTACCACTTTAATTTTTCAAACCATTTGTACTTTATTACCATTTCTGGTTCTTTTCTAATTTTACTTTTTACATATACATACATACATTTTATTTTCATCTACATTTTTATTTCTTTTTTCAAATTTTTCAATCTGTTTTTTTAAGTGTTTAATATTTTCTACACTTATTGATCTCTTGAACTTTTTTTCTCTCATATTCAGCTCAGTGTGAATAAACCAGATATCATATTTTTGAGATTAAAATACAAATCTTTTATTTCTTTTTGCTTTTGTGTTTTTCCTTTCATAGCTTTTCTCCTTCTTTATATTTTGAGTGTATAATTTTTATTAATGGCCAAAGTGTTACTTTGTCCGACAACATGACTAAAACATGGAAACCAGACCTATGTGGGGCTGAAGTTTTTAAATTACCAATGTTAAAATTTAATTTTTTTTCTTTCATTATTGCTACTAATTTCTTATTCATTTGTAAACTGAAATTAACTAAATAATTGCATGCATCTTTGTAATATATTGATTCAAATTTTTTTTTAATGTTTATTATTGCACTGTTGACAATTCTGTCAGCAAATTTAAATTCAGAAGAGTTAATACACTCATAGGCTTCTTTTGTTCATTTCCCTTTTCTTCCACAATAAACGGTTAATATGTAAATGGTTAACTATCAGTTTAAATTTCAATAGTGAAATGACTTGAGAGGAGTAAGATACTTGGCTTGTGATTTGTGACTTCAGACTTACAATTGGCAACAGCAAGCATTTTGATGATGAACATGACACACCACTAGTATTATTGAATCACATTTATTCACAGACTTACTCAGTAAATCGAAAATAAAGGTACACAATGCATCCTCATGGTGGTGGTGGTAGAAGCTGATGAGTTTAAATATTCTTTTACTTTATTACTAGTTTCAGTTTTTCAGCCATATGCTTATTTTATTGAATTGCTGAGTTACCTTTTGACATAAAGGGTTGCAACACCATCAACACACACACATACATGTATTGGGCTTCCACATAGTTTCTATATAGTAAGATCCACTCACAGGGCAATGATCAACCGCACAGGTTGCAGTAAAGACATTTCTTAAAGTATTAACACAATGCACAGTGAACCAAAGGGCCGTATCTTTACCTACAAGTAGAGATTTATTACAAATCTTTTCTGTAACGATGTCTCATTTAGGTGTTTGGTTGAAGAAAATCAAAATTATCATGCTTGAATACTTTCTTGGTTTCCAGTGAATTCAAGAATAAAGCAACGTTTTTCTGCTACAATCTATAAATAACCATCAAAACAGCTTAAAAATTCAAAACTAATAAATTACTTCAACACAAGGACCTAAGTTGGACTTCATGTGGTGTTCTACTGTTCATGCTGTTTCTAATTGCCTTAATGAAGTCACCTGCTCATTATTTGCTCTAATCTGCTCACCTTGTAATTATGAACAATAGTGCATATTTTTATATTCCTTTGTATATTATTGTGTGTGCATGTACATGAATGGATGGTTATATGTGCGTATATATATATGGTTATGAGTGAAAAAGAAAATTAAAGATGTATGTTGAATTAGTCATTTGTTGGTTCAGTTTTTGTAATAATATAATCAAACTCAAATACTACTATTGTGATATATTCTTTGTAGTTAAAGAGTTACCAAGTTATTTTAGAAAATGTTATTTTGTCCTCACACTTTTTTTTACTGTTAACATCATATATCATAGGATGGGTGGCACAATTGATTATTTTCATCAAAAAAGAATATTTTTTGTTTTCCTTTGCTGTTACAACTTTGCTGCTGTGCTACAAGTGTTCAGTGTTAAAGTTTTGCTATACTACAGGGCTATCATAGCCATTTTATATACTTCATACCAATCATGAAAAATTGCCCCCTCCCACACCAAATTGTTTTAAGATACCCAGCAGTATGTTGTTCCATATTATGTCTTCAAATTTCTGCTGGGGTCAATATAATAAGTACCAGTTGAACACTAGTGTCGATGTAACTGACTTACTCCCTCTCCCTAAATTGCTGACCTTGGGCCAAAATTTAAAATCCATATGTCTTCAAATAATCAAATATGCTGTCTGTCCTATGATATATTTTTTGCATTGAACTTTGATCTTGAGTTGCTTTTAAGTTTAATGTCCTTTTTTTTTCTTTGCCAATATTTGAATTAATGTTTTTGGATTATATTTTAATTTTTTTAATTAATAAAATACCTTATTTTCATTTTTGAACATTCTGTACCTTTCTAAATAAAGTGTATGAACTAATACTCATGCCTTGCATTGATATTTCATATGGCATGGTCGTTGATAAACAAATAGTTATGAGTTGAAATTATGCCTCTGATATTGCTGATACAGATATGTCACTCTGTTGGTTAGTTGGAAACCAGTACCATTTCATTGTTATTTTTATAATGTCAGTGTTCAGTAGAAAATGATTTGCCTATGAATCTTCAAAGTGTGCACATACATAAACCTGAATACTGGAAGATCTCTTGCAAATTACAATCCAAAGTAGTAAACAATCTCATCATTATCTGTTTTCCGTGTTGGCAAACTGAAGACCTGCACACCAGGCTCCAATTGCCTGTTTTGGTATGGTTTCTATGGCTGGATGCCCTTGTCAATAGATTTTAACCTAATTTGGAATTTCACATTTGGTCTCTCTCTCTCTTGCAGTATTTCTATTAAAATCTATTTGATCTATGCATATGATGCAATATGAACCAATATCTTATGAGCTGAGAGTCTGATACTAGATCTACTTGATTGCTGTCTGTTTCATCAGACAAATGAATACAATATTCTAAAGTAATTACTAGATAAAAACTATGCTATATTAATAAAACTGTTTGGCTGTGCATTCCTTAAAATTACAATAAAGTTCAATTAGGAAGAAGAGTATATATCAGTCATCAGTAGTAGAGATTGGCTGTTTCTTCACTAGACATTAGACAATAATGTGAAAAACTAAGTCTCCATCTGAAATGGTAACTTACTGAACAGATGCTACTGAAAATGTGTGAATGGAGCAAAGATACATTGCTGTAAGAAAATACAAAGAAGTCAGATTAGAGTGGGGGCGGAAAAGTAGTAGGCAGATACACTCGAACTCCATGTTGAGCTGGAATAAACATTTATTTTGTAGGAAACGGCAAGCGTATACTTCCTTCATTCACGGTATTCCAACTTATATCAGTATGATTTTAAAAATAATTTATCATCATTCCCTTTTCAGCAAGAAGTAACTGACCAGTTTTCTGGAAAGAAGGAATGTAAGAATATGATGTCTAGTAAGATACTTCAGGATAACATTGTGATGGATGCTAAGAATTTTGGTAGTGTCAAAGATGGAGTGTTTCAATGTGTAACAGTATACTGAAGACATCTCTGAAGTAAATGAATATATGGAGAGACTCTCTTATCTCCAAAGGCGATTGTATGGGAATCTCTGGCTACTAACTTTAGCTCATAGATTTCAATGTTCACTCTTGCTGAGGTGAGATCCTAAATCAATCTAATATTCCCAACACTTGAGACCTCCATGCTCCATTCTAGTGATTCCTACTGTTATCTTCTTCAGGTATACATTACATTCTCAGTTTCTCCTTACAGCAATACTTGAGGACCATCTTTAAAAGAAAAATCATTGGAGCAGCATTTTTTTCCCTTTAACAACAGTAATTCACCATCCAGAGCAAATAATTTACTTTAATTACTATAGTGTGCTGAACTTTAGTAACTTTTTATTAAACCGTCTATGTCTAGTGAGCTCCTGGTGATATAATTACTGCATATATATCACATTTGAAATCCTGCTTCTTCACTGGCCTGCCAGAGACGTGTCTAGCTTTTATGTATCAGTTTTGTATTGAGTATATTACATGAAGTTTCTACAAATTCTCTTCTTACATATATCAACTTATAGTACTGGGGTATTGTGCTCCCTGCTACGAATTTGCACTTCGATCTTCAGTATTATCACCTTCAGTTTAGGTGGAGATGGTACTGCTGTTATATATGAAGACATAGATCACATTCAAAATTCAATTGGTTGATTGATAAAAATTCATTTACCAAATTCTGTGATGACAATTTGCTCATAGTTATATTGTTTGTATACTCTGCTGCTTCCACACTACAAGAGTAATTTCTGATCATGTGAACTACCTAGCTGCATTTATTTTCACCCAGGGTCACCCAACACTCTCTTCTTGTCATTCTAACTGTTTCACCTTCCAGGTCCTGCATTAAGCACTTTGCTCAATCACTCTTATCCACTGATACCTTCTGGAATCGTCTCACGGGCTACGTTTCAATTACAGATATTTAAACTGATTGTCACAAATTTGGGAGGTGCTTAGAGGTACCACTTCTCATCCTCTAATTAACTTTAAAAAAGAATGGTATTTGAGTGTGCTTCTTGATTTGGAATCACTTCATCAGATTCTGCAATGAAAATCATATCACCAACATACAAAACTCACCAATGACAACCACTTAATGTTTGTCTCAGGAACTATAACAAAGAGCTTGATTGAGTACTAAGAACACTGACCTGTACATTACATTCATTCCTGGACTCACTACATAACTCAAAACTCCTTGTTAACCCATTTATCACTTACTTCTTACAAGCAGTTCATGTAAGCCTAGTTCCTTAGTGCCTAACAAATTACAGAGTATGGTACCTTGTCAAAGGTCCCAGATCAACAAATGCAAAGTAGAGTAGTTGTAAGAGCATTATATATATATATATATATATTTCCATCCAGTTCACACACAGAGATACAAATGTATGTAGGTACATGTATATAAATGCTATTGGTAATATGTAATCTAGTACAACCTGTTATATGGTTGGGTCGTTGGTGACTAAATCAGCAACTTCTCTAAGCTATCCTGGTGAGGAGAGTGCTAGAAATCTTGTAGAACATCATCATCGTTGTTTAATGTCTACTTTCCATGCTGGCAAGCCAGAAGGCTGCATCAGGCTCCAATCTGATTTGGCAAAGTTTCTACAGCTGGATGCCCTTCCTAATGCCAACCACTCTGAGATCTAGTGGGTGCTTTTTACGTGCCACTGGCACTAGGGCCAGTCAAGTAGTATTGGCATCGACCATGCGAGAATGGTGCTTTTTACATCCCACCAGCATGGGAGTCAGAGCCAGTCAGGCGGTACTGGCAATGACCATGCTTGAATGGTGCGTTTTACATACATACATACATATATATATATATATATATAATAGGTGTGTGTATATATTAGACAAAATGATATAACAAAGCCAAGGCTGTGAGTTTTCAGGACATTTATAAGGAAAAAGATATAGATATAGTCTTACAGCTGTTACTGGGATATTATGGATATCCCTTCATCGGAGATGATGTGATAGGGTTAAATAGAGGTAAAAATATTTGAGTTAGATATATTCATCTATCTATATATATTTATTGTAAGTAAATCATAAATCGGAAAGAGTATATAGAGAAAGTAGAGTATATAGAGAAAGATAGTGATGGCCGGTTCGTAGGTTTACCCAGGGTTTCACGTCCATAAAGCGCTTCGCTTTACATATATCTCGTTAGACCCTAATGGTCGGTGGCCTTTTTCCTCTCTTTCAACATGAAAGAGGAAAGGTCCCGAGGCTGGTTTTTGAATGCACAGACGAAGAAAAGTAAAGTGCAAGGGATTATCTCCCTTAGACCACGATCTGGAATCTATCCAGTCAATTTGCGCTTCCCTGACGTTTTACATACGTCACATCAGGCTCTAATGGATCTGCCAGCTGACTGGGTGGATATACATGTATATGTGTATGCGCGTGCGTATACATACATACATACATACATATATATATATATATATATATATATACGCACGTTCTTGTCCCATTTTGTATTTCATATATATATATATATATAATACAAAATGGGACAAGAACGCAAAACATTCAGAAGACGATACAAAAAACCCTGACGGGTCATTGGAAGCCTTTAATCTTTAGTCAAGAACCGGATCATCCTCGCATATATAAGTACCACACGGCCATTATGGTCTGAAGAAACGCTGCCAACCTAAGCGCTTTATGGACGTGAAATCCAAGGTAACCCCATGGATTGGCCATAACTGTCTTTAATATATATATATAATGTGTGTGTACATCTATACATGATGGTGAGGTGAAAAGTTCATAGGCCAACTATGAAGGAGTGATGCTAGAGCTGTGAAATCTTGCATGCATTAGTTTCAACTCTTCATTTTAATAATTGCATTGTTTTTTGCTAGGTAAGCTGTTCAAAGAATACTTCAAAAGTAACTAGTTGTGACTCCTCTTAAAAATCGACAAAATTTGGCATCACAAAATTTAGTTGAATATTTGCTGAAAAAGGGTTTAGCCCACAAGAATATTTATGTTGATATGGCTGCTACATTAGGGAATGATGCTCCAGCTTTATCAACGGGGCAAAAGTGAGCAGCTGAATGTTGGAGGGGAAGGGTGAGTCATGAAGATCACCCAAGGCCTGGATGTACATCAACTGCCTCTACCAAGGAAAGCATTGATCGTATTCACCATATTGTGATAGATGACAGGTGGCTAATTAAATTAAATAGCCAATATTATTAGCATATGCTGTGAGAGAGTTGAGAATATTCTTCACAATGAACTTGGCACGATGAAGGTTTCTACTCAGTGGGTGCCATCTCTTCTAACACCTGATCAAGAACGCACCAGGCTGACCATATTACAAGAAAATCTGATATTGTTTGAGGCAGATCCAGCTGGTTTCTTTGAACATTTCCTAAACTAGGATGAGTGTTGGATTCATCAGTTTGAGCCACAGACAATGAGACAATCCATGCAGTGAAAACACCCTCACCAGTTCCAAAGATGGTTGTTTCATCTGCAAGGAAACAGGTTTTTGGGTATGCAAAAGGCATTGTGTTCATTGACTATTTTCAAAAGGGCCACCTCACCAATGAAGAGTACTATGCCAACTTGCTGAGGCAGCTACAAAAGGCTGTCAGGACCAAATGCCCAGGAAAACTGATAGAAGGGATCTTGTTTTGTCAGGACAATACTACATGTAAGTCCTTGGTTTCAATGGCTGCTGTGTGTCTGACTTTGGACTGGTTGATCATCCCCACCCTTATTCGCTTGATTTGATCCCATCTAACTGTTATCTGTTCCCCAGCATGAATAAACATTTGGCTGGGAACCAATATTACAGTGATGATGATATATCTGCTGTTGATGACATCTTTGACCAACAGGATGAAAGCTTCTTCTCCAATAGAACCAAGAACTGCAACACCATTGGAAGAAGAAAGTGGACTGCGAGAGGAATTATGTCGGAAAAAAAGGACTTTCTTGGTCACATTTTCTAAGAGTATCTTGGTCAGCCTTGAACTTTTCAGCCAACCCTTGTATAAGTTGCTTTGCACATCTCCTTTTTTCAGGAATAGCTCAATGATGTTACAGAACATAAAGATTCACGTAATTGAGAAAAAGTTAGCTGACATGTAGGACTGAAAGACATCTGAATACTGGAAGACTTACATGTATCATGAGGATTTACACTGGATATCAAAATGCCAATGCCATGAATGCTGCTCAAAGCTTGTAAAAGCTGTATGACATGGACAGCTACAATGGAGACTATGAAGCTATAACCAGTATCTGGATAGTTTTTGGTGTTTAACAATCAACATCCCTCACGCCAGATTTCTTTCTGATGATCTTGCTACTGATGTGCTCTCTCAACAAGATACCAAGCATTGACCTTTCCATGGCTCTTTGAGCTGTTACCAGTCTCTGCGTGAGAGATGTCATCGCAGAGTATACACGCAGCAAGTTTAGATGGGCTGGACACGTCGCCCGGCTCACCGATAATCAGTGGACCCGCACAGTTGTCGAGTGTTACCCGCGCAAGCAGAAACGACCACCCGGAAGGCCTTTACGACGGTGGAGTTAGGATTTCAGGAGGACGATTGGGATCACGTGGATGAGAAAGGCGCGATCCAGAGAGGAGTGGACAGCGTGCTGTGACCAGCGGTGTCAAATGGTCGCCTGGCGGACTGGTCGGTCAAGGTGAAGGTGAACAATCAACATTCTTTTCTCTGTTAGATTCCAAGTCAATTTTCCAAGTTTCACAGAAAGGAGGGCGCGGGGGGGGATGAGTTATGTCGTATTTCACTGCATGGTGAGTAAATATATCATGAAGAGGACATTCCAACCAATCGTCAAGCAGATAGAGATAATATTTTATGTTTAGTTTTTTTATTATTTAGTCGAGTTTACTTAATTCCATATCACGTGTCATTTTTCCCTGACCCTCTTTCATTTACCCTTTCTTTTTTTCGCATTTCTCATCTTTCTGATGGATATTAATGTGTATGAGTCTGTATTCTGGAGAAGTGAAGTGGCAAATTTACCTTATCTTGACAAACTCATTTTGTCCCAGCCAAATTTATCTTTTATATACTCAAAGAGAACCGCAATAATTTTCTGAAATAGGGATCCAATTATGTTATAATGCATATAGGGAAAGCCATTTGCTTAGCTGATATAGTTTTTGTAAGGTAGTAAACATTTGTAAAAAATGAATTTTACACCCAAATCAAAAATGCGGTAAAAACACCTCATTTTGAACCCCACCCTATATAATTCATGTAACAAATCTAAGAAAGGGAGCGGTAATAACGAAGAAAAAGAAGAAAACACAGTCGCATGTTCTCATCAAAAGATTTAATCCCAAATACTGTAATATCGTGTATTAAGAAGTGAGAGGCACTGGAACAGCCAAGTTCATATATGAGCGTCACATAGCGATTATGTAAAACCTCACTCTGTCAGCGGCCCGATTTTAACGAACATTTCGAATGCCTCCAATTCTGTTTGGCTTAGTAGCAGTGGCTCCCACCACGCTTGCAGCATTTGGGATGTGAAACGGAGCAAAAGAATCACTAACAGTCGTGTCACAAGGATAAAAAAGAAGCCCGTTGGGTCTCTTTCATCCCTGAAAAATCTCATTGGCTCAATAATCGAATGAATATTATCTCTAGCTAGAGCTTGTTCGATTTCGCTCCGTGTATGTAGTAAGCGAAACGACCTGCCCACTGTCGACATGACAATCTACGAAGACATTCGGAATTGAGGGGTTTGCACACAGACATCTCATTCTTTCACATACATTATTCCGATTCTAACAGCAATGGAAATGCAGAGCACATTTTTACTACCAAAGGTACCAATATTCGCTACTGTCAATGCAACTTAATCCCCAGAAAATTTGGCACTCGAAGAAAGTAGGTAACTCTTCAAATATTGATTAGACTAACCAAAAAGAAAGTTGAGGCTACGTATGCATTATTAGATTTGAAAACAAATAACGACTACTTCATACTTCATACGTTATTACAGGAACGGTATTATTATAAAGAAAATTTGTCATGTATTGATAGAATCCATCAATTTGGAGAGGAGGAGCGGTATAGTTAATTCCACTGACTCTTATATACATGTTGCACTTATTTTAATAGACCCAGGTAGTATAAAATAACTGAAGGCGTAGCATTTCGATTTGGCGCTACCAAGTCTAAAATAATTCTTGCAGCATACTTGACATTCCAGCTAATCATGCTTATGAAAGAAAGAGTAAAATTCTTGTAATTATTCCCGAAACTTCGATATAATAACTGGATATTATTAAGTATGGCAATGAAATGTGTACCGTTTCCACAGAGTCAGTTATTGTTACTTAAGGTGAGTCGTTGTGACGATTCCTCGTCTTAAATTAAAGCCAGAGTCTACAGGTGAGCTTAATTATCTCCCTTTACCTTGTTTCACTTTCTCCTCTCTTTTATGATTAAATAAACAAACATCAAAGACACCGCCGTCACCCATTAAAGGAGAAAGAAAAAAAAGAAGATGCCTCGGTTAAAAGCCTTTCTCATATCCCGGACAGGTTTTATCCTATTTCAGTCTCTGTTCATCATTTCTGAAATCTTTATATTCTACCCTTGTATGCTGGGGTCATCAAATAATGTTCGCAAAGAAGGATTTATGCACGAACCCGTCCTTCGTAACATCGAAACCAACGTGATGGTTCAGAAGACGCAACCGAAACAGAACAACGAAAACTACCCGGGTGAAACGGTACACATTCCACTTCAGTCTTCGGAAACTGGACGAGCTGGAAACGCGGATACAATAGATACTAAATCTAAATTATTAGACCGTATGCTGCAAAAGAAACACTCGCCACATGATTTAGAAAACAGGGTACAAAGACCTGGTTTTCAGGTGAGTGGAAAGGCTAAATCTCACCCTGGTAAAATTTATAACGCTGATTGGGACTCTTTAGATTCTCGTCCTCTTCCTAAATGGTACGATGATGCGAAAATTGGAATATTCATTCATTGGGGAGTCTATTCTGTGCCTAGTTTCGTCGAGGTCGGCCAGGGTGGACTTGCCGAGTGGTTCTGGTACTACCTTGCTGAAAATGGTCACGATTCGACTCACAACATTGCTAACTTCAGAAGTGTCCGAAGGTATATGGCTAATAATTATGCACACGATTTCCGATACACCGATTTTGCACCAATGTTTAAGGCTGAGTTTTTCAATCCTGCTGAATGGGCGAAGCTTTTCGAAGAATCCGGAGCTAAGTAAGTATACCAAATCTATGTTGCGAAACTTTAAAAAATGAATTGTAAATGTCTAATTTATCTATTCATTTCTAAAACTGCAATCTCTTAAAAATAGAAGGGGTCATTTTTGTTATATTTACAAATTGAAAATTTCGGTAAGTTGAAAGAAAAAAAAATGTAAGAAAAATAAACTTTGGGTGTCTCCAATACAATTTGATTCTATTTTTTTATATTCCTGATTGCTGTATGTTACCAACATTATTTGCCTAAATTTCGAATCTAATTTCTTTTATCTTATTTTCAATGTTTAACACAAACGCATGTGAGACGTGGTAGTGCAAAAGTAGAACTTACGAGTGAATCGAGTCTTTGTGTTGGTTTCGGGTTCACTCTAGTTTCACTTCTTATTCTATTCTAGGTTTTTGTTATGTAACGTCGAAGGAGTAAAAAAAATATATAAAACACTTGTGCCAGATGTTGGATTTAATTTTTCTGTATCTTTTAAATGAATGAAAACTGAAATAGTCGTGTTTAGAAGGTCGTCGTCATCATCATGTCCGGGTGTTAGATGTCATTGTCAATATGTCAAATTTTCAGTAGGTTAATCTGTATTAGGGATTTATTTATTCACATTAACATACTGTATTGCTCTGTGGGAGCGTGTGTGTGTGTGTGTGTGGAGGGAATACATTGGATAATATTGTCCTAGATAATTGGAAAAAGAGAGACTGGATTATGATGACTAGAATGCTCTTAACCATACGTAGGTCTTCTGAAACAGATCTAACAACTATACACTCTTAACTCACGGATAAACAGTTTATATATATATATATATATATATATATATATATATATGTGTGTGTGTGTGTGTGTGTGTGTGTTTGTGTGTGTGTGTGTGTGTACACATATATAAGCTAGTATGCTATGCTGGATGTGTAATGTCAGTGTGTATATATGACAAAGTGTAAGCGCCCTGGGAGAAAAGTTGGACATAAAAAGCATCAGATGTGGTGCACAAGAGAGAAAACTGAGCTGGTATGGTCATATGTTGCTTATGGATAAGGACAGCTATGTGAAAAACTGTCACACCCTAGCAGTAGAGGCAACCTGCGAAAGAGGTAGACCTAGGAAGACCTGGGATGAGGTAGTGAAGTACGACCTTCGAACGTTAGGCCTCACGGAGTTGATAACAAGTGATCAAGACCTTTGGAGATATGCTATGCTTGAGAAGACCCGGCAAGCCAAGTGAGGTAACCATGGCCTATGCCAGTGCAGCGTAACCAGCCCCTTTAAGAATACCCTTCAATCATTGGCCAATAAACTGTGTTTGCGAAGACCTGTTGAGTCAAGTGAAGTCATTGTCGTGGGTGATGACAGTACTGCCTGATTGGCACCTGTGCCAGTGGCACGTAAAAAGTACCATTCGAGCGTGGTCAATGCCAGTGCCACCTCACTGGCTACTGTGTTGGTAGAACGTAAAAAACATCATTCAAGTGTGGTCATTGTCAATGCCACCTGACTGGCTCCTGTGCTGGTGGCACGTAAAAACCACCATTCAAGCATAGTTGATGCCAGTACCGCCTGACTGGTTCTAGTGGTGGTGGCACATATAAAGCACCGACTACATTCTCAGAGTGGTTGGCATCAGGAAGGGCATCTATATGGAGAAACTCTGCCAGTTCAGATTGGAGCCTCATGCAGCTTTCTGGCCTGTGAGCACTGTCAAACAGTCCAACCCATGCCAGTATTGAAAGCAGACATTAAACAATGATGATATATATATCTATATATATATAATGGTTGAGTTATTACCTTGTTGGCTCTCTAAAAGAGGGCAGCGAGCTGGCAGAATTGTTAGCACCCCGGGGCAAAATACTTAGCGGTATTTTGTCTGCCATTACATTCTGAGTTCAAATTCTGCCGATGTCAACTTTGCCTTTCACCCTTTTGGGGTTGACTAAATAAGTACTAGTTATGCACTGGGGTCGATGTAATCGACTTAATCCCTTTGTCTGTTCTTGTTTGACCCCTGTATGTTTAGCCACTGTGGGCAGTGACCGCGTGTGTACCATTGGCGATTTTTTTTTTTCCCTCCGTCTTCCCTTCTCTGGATCTTTCCTTTTCCTATGTTTCTGACAAAGAGCTCCGCTCGAAACATAAAGCACTCCTTCTTCCCTTCCTTCCTGAGCATCCAATAATACTATATTTGTTCCACGTCCTCACGTTGTTGTGTTTCCATGTTTGGATTAACTTTATATATATATATATATATATATGTATATATATATGTATATGTATATATACATAACTATATATATATACATACATACATATACATAAGCCCCTGTACCTGGCTTTTGTTGACATGGAGAAAGCCTTTGACAGGGTCCCCCGATCTCTTATCTGGTGGTCAATGAGGAAACTAGGGATAGATGAATGGTTAGTGAGAGCTGTGCAAGCCATGTACAGGGACGCTGTAAGTAAGGTGAGGGTTGGCACCGAGTACACTGAAGAATTCAGGGTAGACGTAGGGGTCCACCAAGGTTCAGTCGTCAGCCCCCTCCTATTTATCATAGTCCTCCAAGCAATAACGGAGGAATTTAAGACAGGATGCCCCTGAGAGCTCCTCTATGCTGATGACCTTGCTCTAATTGCTGAGTCACTATCAGAACTAGAGGTGAAGTTTCAAGTGTGGAAACAAGGATTAGAATCGAAGGGCCTTAGAATCAACCTAGCTAAAGCCAAAGTCCTAATATGTAGGAAGGCAGGCAAATCCCTTCAGGTATATGGCCCTGCTCAATCTGTAGTAGAGGTGTAGGTAGAAACTCTATAAGATGTACCCAGTGTAAGCTATGGACACATAAGAGGTGCAGTAATATCAAAGGGAGGCTAACGGGGAAGATAGTTTTTGTATGTGGCAGATGCTTGGGAGCACTAAACACTGAAAATGCGCAGAGACCATCTTCCGCCTCATTCCAGGGGGAAAAACTAGAAATAGTTGATAGCTTCCATTACCGAGGGGACCAAGTCAGTAGCGGAGGTGGGTGCACCGAAAGTGTAGCTGCTAGAATAAGAATAACTTGGGCAAAGTTCAGAGAGCTCTTACCCCTGCTGGCTACAAAGGGCCTCTCGCTCAGAGTAAAAAATAGACTGTATGATGCTTGTGTACGAACAGCCATGCTACATGGCAGTAAAACATGGGCTGTGACTGCTGAGGACATGTGTAAGCTCGCGAGGAATGAAGCCAGTATGCGCCGATGGATGTGTAATGTCAGTGTGCTTACTCGACAGAGTGTAGTTACCTTGAGAGAAATGTTGAACCTAAGAAGCATCATATGTGGTGTGCAAGAGAAACGACTGCGCTGGTATGGTCATGTGACAAGAATGGACAAGGACAGCTGTGTGAAAAAGTCCCACACCCTAGTGGTTGAGGGAACCTGTGGAAGAGGTAGACCCAGAAAGACCTGGGATGAGGTGATGAAACACGACCTTCGAACATTAGGCCTCACCAAGGAAATGGCTAGTGACCGAGACCTTTGGAAATATGCTGTGCTTGAGAAGACCCGGCAAGCTGAGTGAGACCATAACCCGTGGCTTATGCCAGGGGTGTAACCAGCCCACTTTTACGTACCTTTCCTTCATTGGACATTAAACTCTGCTTGCGAAGACCTGTTGAGGCAAGTGAAATCAAAATCAGATTTGTTGACTGGCATCCATGCTAGTAGAGTACTAAGAGCACCATCCGAGTGTGACTCTTTGCCAGAGCTTCTGTGCCGGTGGCACATAAAAGTACTCAGTACACTCTCAGAGTGGTTGGCGACAGGAAGGGCATCCAGCTGTAGAAACTCTGCCAGATCAGATTGGAGCCTGGTGCAACCATCTGATTCACCAGTCCTCAGTCAAATCATCCAACCCATGGTAACATGAAAAGTGGACGTTAAATGATGATGATGATGATATATGTATATATATATATATATATATATATATATATATATATATATATGTGTGTGTGTGTGTGTGTGTGTGTGTGGTGTGTGTGTGTGTGTATACATATATGTGTATATATATATATATATATATATTATATATATATATATATATATATATATATATATATATATAATATATATATAATTTTATCGATCAGCCTCACGCCTCGTAGATATAGAATAAATGTATTTATAATTTATAGCTCTTTATCGCTCACGCTTCTCCCATAGATTAGGCAAAATACCTCTCTCTCAAATTTAGGTATTTCATACCTACTAATAATTATTTCTCTCCTAAGAAAGGAATGGCTGCCGGTTTTCGCGGTGCACCCGCCCTCCCACCCCCTCCACCGGTACAGGAAGTCCTAAATTTTCTCATCCTTGTCTCCCTTGTACACTTCAAAGTCTTACGCCACCCTCACCTCCTACCATAAAAGGTAGTGGTCATTCATTGCAAGATACACTTCAAGTCTTACGCCACCCCCACCTCCTTCCATAAAAAGTAGTGGTCATTCATTGCAAGATATGTTTAGTGTTGTGTACGCAGTTTGCACTCGAGTTCTGTTGTTTGTCTATGAATCCTGCCAAACGCGAGTTTTCTTTTAAGGTCCATGACGCTACTAGGGCCAATACCACTCCCACCCACACCCTCAGGGTTGGCACCCTCAACGTTGGCACACTGAAAGGCAGATCTGGCGAGATCGTTGAATTACTTGAATGGAGGTGTGTTGATATATGCTGCATTCAAGAAGTGAGGTGGAGAGGAGGTTCTGCTAGGTTCCTCACAGGCAAAGGACAGAGGTACAAGATTTTCTGGGCTAGGAATACTGACAGGGTCGGGGGTGTGGGCATGCTTATCGCCGAAAAATGGGTAGATAAGGTAATCGAGGTAGTCAGAGTATGTGACAGAATAATTAAGATTAGATTAGTGCTCCATCATAGTTTAGCAACTATTATATTGGCCTATGCCCCTCAGCCAGGGCTACCTGATGGACAGAAAGACTGTTTCTATGACACCCTACTGCAGACCACATCATTGACGAACGACAGGAACCTTCTCTTTGTGGCTGGTGACTTCAATGGGCATGTTGGACGACGTGCTGGAGGCTTCCATGGCGTGCATGGAGGCTACGGTTATGGTTCCCGCAACGAGGAGGGAACCAGGCTGCTGGAGTTCTGCGATGCGAATAGTCTTATGGTTTGCAACACTAACTTCAGGAAACCGACAAGCCACCTGGTCACCTACCGATCGGGCCGGCATACTAGTCAAATCGACTACATCCTTGCCAGAAAAAGGGAAAGATGGCTGCTTATAAATGCCCAAACCTTCCCAGGCGAAGAATGTACCCCACAACATAGACTGGTAGTTAGTGACTTTAGGATCAGGACTAAGAGGACGACTAGAAGACGACCAACATGGAGAAGAAGGGTCTGGAAGCTTAAAGACCCTGCAAATGGACAGAGATTTAGAGATGTTACTTGATGCCTTTGACGAAATAGAAGGGGGTATAGCTACACATGGGGTAGAAGACAACTGGACGCTTCTAAGGGACAACCTGCTGAAAGCCACTGACCAGATCTGTGGCTGGTGCAAAGTCCCCACAAGACCCCAAATAACGTGGTGGTGGAACAATATTGTTGACAGGGCTATTAGACAAAAGAAACAGGCTTGGAAGGACTGGAAGAATGGTGGTAGCAGGGAAGTGTATCAGACTGCCAGAAGGGAAGCTAGGAGGCAGGTGTATTTAGCCAGAGGGGAAGCAGATAAGAAAAAATTTGCCAATGTCCTGCGCCGGGAGGATGAAAGACTTGAGGTATTTCGTGTTGCAAGACAGTGTGTGAGAGAGAATCGTGACGTAGTAGGAGAGAAATGTGTTCGCGAGGATGATGGTTCACTTGCGCTAAATGAGGATGCAAAGAGAGAGGTTTGGAGACGCCACTATGAAAGGTTGCTGAATGAGGAAAATGAATGGGATAAAGAGAGTCTGCCGAATGTCGACCCAACAGAGGGACCAGCAATCCGAGTTGACAGTTCCTTAGTAGTTAAGGCAATTACAGGCATGAAAACAGGGAAAGCCCCAGGCCCATCAGGTATTACTGCAGAGATGCTCAAAATATCTGGTAGTGTCGGCTATAGCCTACTCACCCGTATAGTTAACCAGGTGATACACGAAGGAGTCATACCCAAATGACTGGTGTAGCAGCATAATAGTCAGCTGCTACAAAGGTAAAGGTGACGCCCTAGATACAAATAACTACAGGGGTATCAAGCTGCTGGATCAGGTAATGAAGGTTACGGAGAGGGTTATAGCCCAACTAATTAGAGAGAGAATTAGCTTAGATGAGATGCAGTTTGGGTTCGTGCCAGGGAGAAGTACTACTGATGCTATATTCCTGGTAAGACAGCTGCAGGAGAAATACCTAGCCAAAGATAAGCCCCTGTACCTGGCTTTTGTTGACATGGAGAAAGCCTTCGACAGGGTTCCCCGATCCCTTATCTGGTGGTCAATGAGGAAACTAGGGATAGATGAATGGTTAGTTAGAGCTGTGCGAGCCATGTACAGAGACGCTGCTAGTAAGGTGAGGGTTGGCAACGAGTACAGTGAAGAATTCCGGGTAGAGGTTGGGGTCCACCAAGGTTCAGTCCTCAGTCCCCACCTATTTATCATAGTCCTCCAGGCAATAACGGAGGAATTCAAGAGAGGATGCCCCTGGGAGCTCCTCTATGCTGATGACCTTGCTCTAATTGTTGAGTCACTATCAGAACTGGAGGAGAAGTTTCAGGTGTGGAAGCAAGGTCTAGAATCGAAGGGCCTCAGAATCAATCTAGCCAAAACCAAAGTCCTAATAAGTAGGAAAGTAGACAAGTCACAAACGCCTTCAGGTAGATGGCCCTGCTCGATCTGTAAAAAATGTGTAGGTAGAAACTCTATAAGGTGCACCAAGTGCAAACTATGGACACATAAGAGGTGTAGCAATGTCAAAGGAAGGCTAACTAGGAAAATAGTTTTTGTCTGTGGCAGATGCTCAGGAGCAATAAACACTGAAAATGTGCAGAGACCAACGTCTACCATGTTCCAGGGAGAAAAACTAGAAGTAGTTGATAGCTTCCGGTACCTAGGTGACTAAGTCAGTAGCGGGGGTGGGGTGGGTGTGCTGAAAGTGTAACTGCTAGAGTAAGAATAGCCTGGGCAAAGTTTAGAGAGCTCTTACCCCTGCTGGTGACAAAAGGCCTCTCGCTCAGAGTAAAAGGCAGACTGTATGATGCATGTGTACGTACAGCCATGCTACATGGTAGTGAAACATGGGCTGTGACTGCTGAGGATATGCGTAAGCTTGCAAGAAATGAAGCCAGTATGCTCCGATGGATGTGTAATGTCAGTATTCATACTCGACAGAGTGTAAGTACCTTGAGAGAAAAGTTGAACCTAAGAAGCATCAGTTGTGGTGTGCAAGAGAGACGTCTGTGCTGGTATGGGCATGTGACGAGAATGGGTGAAGATAGTTGTGTGCAAAAGTGCCACATTCTAGCAGTTGAGGGAACCTGTGGAAGAGGTAGACCCAGGAAAACCTGGGACGAGGTAGTGAAGCATGACCTTCGAACTTTAGGTCTCACCAAGGAAATGACTAGAGACCGAGACCTATGGAAGTATGCTGTGCGTGAGAAGACCCAGCAAGACCAGTGAGAACAGTCAAAATCAAACAAAATCAACATCAGTGGAAATTGCAGCTGTGGTTAAGCGAACCATCCGATCGTTTGTCCGTTGCCAGCCTCGCCTGGCCCCCGTGCTGGTAGCACGTAAAAGCACCATCCGTTCGTGTCCGTTGCCAGCCTCGCCTGGCCCCCGTGCCGTTGGCACGTAAAAGCACCATCCGCTCGTGTCCGCTGCCAGCCTCGCCTGGCCCCCGTGCCGGTAGCACGTAAAAGCACCATCCATTCATGTCCGTTGCCAGCCTCACCTGGCCCCCGTGCCGGTAGCACGTAAAAGCACCATCCGTTCCTGGCCGTTTGCCAGCTTTGTCTGGCACCTGTGCAGGTGGCACGTAAAAAGCACCCACTACACTCACGGAGTGGTTGGCGTTAGGAAGGGCATCCAGCCGTAGAAACACTGCCAAATCTGACTGGGCCTGATGAAGCCTTCCGGCTTCACAGACCCCAGTTAAACCGTCCAACCCATGCTAGCATGGAAAACGGACGCTAAATGATGATGATGATGATGATATGTATATACATATATGTATATATATATATGTGTGTGTATATACATATATGTATATATATGTGTTGGATCTTACTCATAAGGTATTGGAATCTTACATTTATACCATTCTGCCTAAAAAATGGATCTACGAATTCAATATCCCTACATATCTCACATCTATTTCCTTTCCTCTACCTCACTCTCTATTTTGTATCCTATCTAAATTAGCTATTACTTAACCATCCTCTCACGCCATCTCCGATGGAGGAATATAATTAATAAATATCCTGGAAACAGCTGTAAGACCTTCTATCTATAAATGTTCTAATATCTACACAGCCTTGGTTTTTTTATCTCATAATGCAAAAAATTCTTGTACACACACACATATACATATATATACACACATATATATATATCAGTCAGTTGTTTGTAAGTCAGGAAAAAGGCACTCTCTAATCACTCAGTGATTATATCTTATGTAGTTGAATAATATATCGTTGGTAGGGGCATATAACCAACCAGTTGTTCAAGCTATTAGTTGAGTAGAATTGTGTGGGACAGAACAGAAAGTGTTGCTGGGCAGAGGTTGTAAGAATACAGCAGAGTGAGAGATGGTTCAAGTCTGGAAATGGCTAACAGGGTGAATATAAGGGATGAACAAGTTCTGAGGTGTGTTAAGTAGGGAAGAGTGGTTGACAGCTGTCGAAATTGGGTATGGTTGAAGGGGGAGACCATGTTGAATGTTGGATATGGAGTGACCAATAATGCATGTATTGGTGGGGATGTTGGGAAGGTTTCCACACAGTTTCTGTCTACTTAGTTGCACTCAATTATTAGCTTGAGGCTATGGAAGAAAATGCTTTCTCAAGTTGCCATGCAGTAGGATGGACCTGAGACTTCACAGTTACAAAGTCCAGGATGCTTCATAGGAATGTTAACCCTTTAACATTCAGGTTATTCTCTCAAATGTAATGTTTATTTATTCACAATGTTTTGAATTAATCATGTGTTATCTCTTAGCTTTGAGATTTCAGTGATGTGCTTATTTGTAAAAAAGGTGCGAGAGATCAGAAAGGTAGGTATACTTGACTGATACACTATTGACCCAGGAAGGGATAAGATGCAAAGTATACATTGATAGGATCTGGAACTTAGAATGTAAAAGGCTGAAACAAAATATCACTTGCATTTTGACTGATATTCTAATGATTCTGCATTGTGATAGGGGGGGGGGGAGTGGTGGTGTAGAAACACAAACACACACACACACACACAAACACACACACACAAACACACACACACATTCACACTCACACAGACACACTCACACATGGCAGGCTTCTTTCAGTTTCTGTCTACCAAATCCACCCACAAGGCTTTGGTCAGCCCAAGGTTATAGTAGAAGACATTTGTCCAAAGTACTAGACCGTAGGACCAAACCTAGACTCATGTGGTTGGGAAGCAAACTTCTTACCATGCAACAACGCCTCTGCCTATATTTACACACCACACACACACACACACACACAACACACACACACACACACACAAACACACACACACACAAACACACACACACATTCACACTCACACAGACACACTCACACATGGCAGGCTTCTTTCAGTTTCTGTCTACCAAATCCACCCACAAGGCTTTGGTCAGCCCAAGGTTATAGTAGAAGACATTTGTCCAAAGTACTAGACCGTAGGACCAAACCTAGACTCATGTGGTTGGGAAGCAAACTTCTTACCATGCAACAACGCCTCTGCCTATATTTACACACACACACACACACACACACACACACACACACACACACACACACAGAGCAAAGTTTAACATAGAAGTTAACAAACATGTCTGTAGTTTTGTTTCGAAAAGGAGTCGCGCTTGTGGCCCTCTTCCTAATTAGTTCTCCTACAGAATTACATGACAGAGACTTACAGAGCTTCACTTCACAACTACTCAGAAGAAATCAATACAAGCAACATAACTAAATATGCCCATAATTCTAATCCCTGCATTGAATACATAACATCATGTTTAAAGGATTAGGATTAAGATTAAGTTTGATTTTAGGATACTATTAGAGTGTTCATTGTTTATTTTTTTCCTAACCATATCTCTTAAATTGTATATCTTGGTTTCATTTTATAGTGCTAATTAAAGTGTAAGGTGTAAATATATTTGATTCCTGTAACTGGTATTTATTCTTCAGCATGTCTTGTATATGTCTTCAGTTTCAAATATATGTCAGTTTTATACTTAAAAGAGATTATAACTTAGAGGATGAAGAGCAGTAGCCATAATATTTTTCCAGGCATTATTGTGTGCTAACCAGTTTTACTCATAAGACTTGGACCAACCCAAGGCTTTGATAGAAGACACACTTCTTAAGGTTGTACTGTGGAATGGAGCCTGAGACTATGAGATTGTGAAAAAGCTTCTTAACCACAGCCATAACAATTGGCTAAAAACTCTTAAACAGAATAATGTAAAATACTTGGCTTAGCACTTCAGTAGCATCTTGGACTAAACCTCCTCTGTTTATTTCACAGACATTGAATAAGTACCACAGCCCATTGTAGGTTCACTTAGCAGAAAGTCCAATTTGGCTGAAGTGAAATTTATTCTTCTCGCTGAATCTGTTGTTGCCGTTTAGCCACAGGTCAGTCTTGCTGGTGCATACCTATGTTCAAAAATGTTCCAGCTGTGAAAATACCTTCTTTTTTTTCACTGGTGTAGTGTATCCATGAATACATTGTCCAGTATATTTTCCTTTTCTAAGACAACAGAATGTAATTCAAAGGAGATTTGGCTGCTATTTCTAGAAGATCGGATGGCTGTGTAGTGGCCTCCTCATTGGCTCAAGCTGACGTTTATATTTATGGAGACAAGCTGTTCCCTAAAACTCCTATTCAGTCCTATGATCTTTGGTCAACTGAAGAAGTTCCTACCCTACCACAAATGTAAAGGTTGAGACACAAAATGGTTTTGTGTTCTAAAATCCTGGTGTATGATAAGGACAACTCTCCTGCTGGTGTTGCCAATGAGCATTCACTTGTTCAAGTAAGTTAATTTCATTAAATTGATATTTAAGGTGCTGAGTATTCCACTGACTCTTATACCTTGACATAATTCTCAGACCCAATAGATGTGAAACAATAAGGCTGGCTCTTTGAATTATATATGCACAGTCTTTACAGCTTCACAAGGATGGTGTCAATCTGAAATTACGATAAAAGACTCTTGTCCAAGATGCTATACCATAGAATTGAACATGCGATTTCATGATTGCAAAATAAGTTTGTGTCCATTAGAATAAGGTAAGATATTAGGTTACCTACCTTCTCAGAGAGCAAGATTTTAACCCTTTCATTACCAACCTGGCTGAAACCGGCCCTGGCTCTGAGTACAAATGTCTTGTTTTCAAAAGTTTTGAATTAAAATCTTCCACCAAACCTTAGTCACAATTTATGTTCCTAACACCATCTAAATGAAAGCTGAGTTATTTTACTAAATTCTTTGTTATATTTAAAGTAATTGAAAGAAACACAGAGCATCTCAAAATAAATACAGTAATGAAAGAGATCCCTTAAAAACCCTATTTTGAAACTATGAAGGGGCCTATGTACATTAAAGTCATGCTTTGCTTCAATCAGCATCACCATCTTGATTATTTTATATTTACCTTTCTAAGCTGGCATTGGTTGGTTTTCTGAAGGAATGCTTCACAGTCTAATGCTCTTTTTGTTACCAAGAAGTTACTTCATACAACATGCAAGGATGTGGTTTACCTATTCTAATTCTGAGATACACACAGGTAGATGTGTTTAGCATCAATCATCATCATCATCGTTTAGCGTCTGCTTTCCATGCTAGCATGGGTTGGACGGTTCAACTGGGGTCTAGGGAAGCCAGAAGGCTACACCAGGCCCTGTCTGATCTGGCAATGTTTCTACGGCTTGATGCCCTTCCTAACGCCAGCCACTCCGTGAGTGTAGTGGGTGCTTTTTATGTGCCAGACGAGGCTGGCAAACGGCCATGATCGGATGGTACTTTTTACGTGCCACCGGCACAGGTGCCAGGCAAGGCTGGCAACAGCCACGATCGGATGGTGCTTTTTACGTGCCACCGGCATGGGGGCCAGGCGAGGCTGGCAACAGTCACGATCGGATGGTGCTTTTTACGTGCCCAATGAATAATATATATGATAATATAATATATATATGATAATATAATATATATATGATAATATAATAATCACTTTCATGATTAATTTGGTGGTTTTATTGTTGTTATTGTTTAGACCTATGATTAAAAGGCATGGTAACCATTTCATCAGGCACTACATTATCTAGTGTTTCTTTTTTTAAGACAGTAGAGTCTAATCTGAGGAAGAAGATTGGTTGCTATATCTAGCAAGACTTCCCCACTGACTTGTTGGTGGGTTTTGTTGTTGGTATAACAAGGCTTGTTACTGTTGAACATGATATAAAATTCAGATTTTAAATCCTTACGGTTGCTCCATAAAGATTCATTAAGTAGAACAATGACTTTTATTTCTATTGGTCATTAAAAAATAATTGAAAATGATAGAATCTTCAAAAAAGAAGAAAAAAAAGATGTTATTATTAACCCAGTCTAATTTTAAGTTAATAGCACCTCCTGGTTAAGTCTGTTTTGGTACCATTTTAATGTTATAGTGTCTTTGATTTGTTTTTGGATAGGAACCAGTTAAGGCAAATAAAATGTTGTGTTGCAATGTTATATGATGTGAACTTAAATTTTGTAGGGACATATCTCACAGTGACCTAATCCTGAGTGATTTGTGAATTTAATGCCAGCAGCATTTGAACTATGTTGATGGGATATATTTACACACACACACACACTCACGCACACACACACTGGGTAAATTGTTGCTATTTTATATTTTTAATTTCATGCATGCAAATTGTTTGTTTTTGATTTTGTCAACTACACAGTATAATAGGGCCAGTTGGGCACTGTCTGTGAGAAAAACAGCACCATGACGCAATTCACTCTGCCAGAAATTTGGAAATGACATGCTGTACTGCTTGGAATTCACTGGAACCTCCAATCCCAAGTAGAGGACATGTACTGAGAGGGATAAAAATCAAACATTCAGTCAACATCATGGTGTTTGGCATTATCACTAATGATGGCGACGTTATGCCTCCATTCATCTTTCCACCCAGCCTCAGGTGCAACATGGAGGCCTACATCAAGTGCCTGGAGGAGGCAGTGCTACTCTGGGTCAAGAGGGAGGCTGCTGGAAGATCCTATGTCTGGCAACAGGACTCTGCACCATGCCACACAAGCAGGAGAACCCAGACATGGCTGTCAGACAGCAAATCTCCTTTGTTATCATGTGGTTTTGGTTTAAAAGTTCAAAGTGGACTAAACCATTCATATTCCACCAAACAGATAACACCTTGCACGGGTGAAGACTTTTTTCAGCCTGGGGTGCTGGTGTTTCTCCTTTCCCTACCCACTGTCTTCAGTGTTTGACATAGTGGTGAGGACTGATCTTAGGATGTTGAGGCTCACAGAAGAAATGATAGTGGAGTGAGATGTTTGGTGATATGAAGTCCTTGAGAAGACTTGTTCACAAAACTCAGTGCTAGAAGAATTATGTCTCACCCACTGGACCCTAAGAAATCAAACTAAAACTTCTCTTCTAACTGCATCTTTTTCTTCCTCACATTTCCTTTTCATAAATTATGATTGTTTTACAATCCCCTTTCTTACCCACTGTTTTTCCTCTGACCAGGTAACCAAGTATCACATTTACATCAGCAAACTTGTTTCTGGCCTCTTTCTTGTACCTCTCTCTCACTGGATAACCATATACCTCCTCTATAGCAAATCGCCTATTTCTGCCTCTCTATTTCTGTTAAACTCTAACCTTTCATCATTTGTTACTGGATCACCTCCTCTAATGCCCCCTCTGTCTCTCTGTCTCACTCTAAACTTTCTTCCTCTGACTCAAGTTTCCCTTCTCAAATGCCCTGCTCCTCTCATAATTCCTTGTCTTGCAAGTTACTTGGTGACCCTGCCAGTGCTGGTGCCACATTAAGAGCATTCAGTTCACACTGTAACGTGGTTGGCATTTGGAAGGGCATCCAGGTGTAAAAATCATGCCAAAACTGACCTTGCCTGTGCTAGTGCTACGTAAAAAGCACAAAGTCCACTCTGCAGAGTGGTTAGTGTTAGGAAGGGCATCCAGCCATAAAATCCATGCCAAAACAAACAAAGTAGCCTGGAAGATGGACATGGAAGATGGACATTAAATGATGATGAACCCATTTCTTGTCATCAGTCACTATTTGGTACAAAAGCGGTTCATTTGTGAGCTCACATTCACTCTCTGCATGAGAATAGACTCAGAAAGTTTGTGAGGAACCCATTGACCCAATTTGCTGACTTTTCTAATGGCATGCAGGTGTTGATGATTGGTGTGTATGTGTGTGTGTGTACATGTATGTGTGTGCATGTATGTGTACGTATATATGTATGTATGTGAATGTATATGTGTATGCATGTGTAAGTGCATGTGTGTGTGTATATATATATTTATGTGTGTGTGTGTAATATATATAATATATATATATATATATATATATATATATATATATATATTATATATATATATATATATGCATGTATAAGTATACATAATATATAAGTGCATGCATGCATGTATGAAGGTTTGACTGTTTAAATGTGGTGCAGATATATGTGTGTTGTATATGTATATCTGTCTGTGTGTGAATTTGTGTCTGTGTTTTGTTCCCCTCTACCTGTAACTTAGCAGTTCAGCAAAATAGAATAAGTACCAGGTTTTAAAAAGAAAAAGTGCTGGGGAATCCATTCGACTAAAATTTCTAACAGCCACAGTCTGATGACTGAAACAAGTAAAAGATGGTATATGTATGTATAATTAATACAATCTTTGAAGGGAAATGACATAAATTGGCCAATGTTACACATTTAGGTAAGTTAAAGGTTAAGATACTGAATGGCTCACACTTATTTTTTTTCTTTTTTTCACGCTGAGAGTTGCTGAAGCATGGAACAAACTGCCGGCATCAGTTGTTAGTTGTCGGAGCACTGTATCCTTCAAAACTTCCCTGCTTTCGGAGATTCGCCAACACTACACCTGATTTTCTCCCCTCCATACACACACGCAAGCATGTATCTGACTCATACATTGTTCGCTTTCCAGACATTTCTACATTACTGCATGTACTTTATATGCACTTTCTGACAAGTTGTGGTGCACCTGAGCACTGTATACAATAATTTCATTATTATTATTATTATTATTATTATTATTATTATTATTATTATTAAAATTCAGTTAGTTGAAACTGTACTTTTAGTTAGTAAAAACAAACAAAAGCACGTCAGCATTTGTTAATGACACAGCAAGAAAAATGGTGAGCTAATTCCAAGAAATCAACAGTTAATCTCACTAAATCAATTCACAGGCTTGAAGGGGAAATTTGATCTTTGTTAACAGATAATAACTATTGACATGTTTCTTTATTATTGAACCTTATTAGAGAATCATAGTCACTCCATTCTGCATGAGCAGACATTTTTACTTGAAAAAGAATTATAAAGATCTTTGTTTGTAGTAATTTTCATAATTATAAAAAAGAATATGCACTAAGGTAAGGGAAATAATTCAAATGGGCCAATAGCTGGAATTTAGATTAATAAATTGTGTTACAAGTGACTTACACAAGAACAATTTGTAATTAATTGAAATTTCCCCATTTGTTGAAGAAAGAAAACAAACATTTGGCAGTAATTGTGAACAACTATCCAGGAAAAAGGAAAGATGATAATTTCAAAAAATAAATCCTAAAATTTTAACTGAATTAATTTACATGTTTAGGGTAATATTGATTTTTGTTGGTGAGAAAGGGGGAAAACTGAATATGTTTCCACATTATTAGACCTTAGATAATGATTATTAATAGTTAGGAATCATTATTCATTGCTTATTTCTTTCTGAACTCGCCAGCATTGATGATTTGTACAACAAATATTTATGTACCTATTGGTGTATTTTGTTTTATATAAGCTTCCGCCTCTTCTGGTATATTTTGTTTTATATAAGCTTCCTCCTCTTCCCTCATTGCATTTTATTGTTATTTCTTTTTCAACATATTTCCCATTCTATAAAGGTATGTTGTTTTAACATCAAAGCACCATGAAGGCTATACTCTATGGGGTTCGAAACATTCATGGAATTGGAATTCAGAAGATGTTGGTCCACATCGAGATCTCTTAGGTAATTATATCTTTGTCTTCTGAATCTAACATTTCTGTCTTAACATTTCTATCTTGTTTTCAAACTAAATTTCAGCATTTCTTGTTTTGTTTGCATTCTCCACCTATACCTTTCTCTCTCTCTCTATCTCTCTCCCTTGTTCTTTTTTCTTTCTTTCTCTCTTTCCCTCTTTCTTTCTCTCTGTATCTCTCTCTTCCTTTCTTTCTTCATTTTCCTTTTCCCACTTTCTTTTCTTCATAAGCATAACATTAGTCAAGAAACATAATACCCAATTAGATATAAAAAGTCTGTCCATCATGAACAGTAATTGTTGCCAGACACTTGGGTCGTTTTACTGGTCTGACTTAATGTCTTTATTGACCAGCTAATCTCACTCATTACACATATCAAGATAATAAACTTTTGATATTAATACCATCCCCTGTTATGAACAACACATTGCTTTAACCCTTGAGCAACATGAAAATCTGAAAAGTTGAGGCAAATGACCAAATTTTCTAAAATATAAAACTGCTTCACTAAAAAGGTCAGATTTCATAATATCTGAGGATCTTTTGAGAGCACAGATCTATAAATTTATGAAAACTACATTTCAAAAGCTAAGCTTCTTCTTCAAGACCAGAAAATACTTAAATCTTGATTAGTTGTTGACTGTCTATAAAACTTGAGGTGTATACTCATTAGGGTAATGCTCATTTATCTGCATGGAATTGTTTCTATGAATGTAGGCATCCAAAGAAAGGCCATCTGATTAGATAACACAAAAATTCAGTCACCAGTACACTACAACAATAATTAAACCAATAGATGTGATGTTCCCACAACTATAATTGAACCTATAGATGTGATGTATCCCCTCTATCATTACTGCAATGGCTTCTGCTCTGAACTAGCTAACTGTGAACCACCCCACTCCTAAGTTCATTGATATACCCCTTCTCTTTCAATCATTGTTCCTATTGTGTCATATTCATAAATCCTAGTGTATCCTATCCCCAATCCTTTTACTGCATCCTGTTGAAATTTTACCACCCTATGCCACCAGTCTTGTCTTTTTCTTTCTCCCATGAACATTAATATGTAGAAATTGAAATCTAAAACATCAGTCACATATGTTATGAAAAGCTGCTATTTTCCTCCAACTTAATAAAAAAGAATAAGTATCAGCTGCTAGTGTTTGTTTTCTGGATAAAAAGTTTCATATCAGAATTCATCTATAACTTCTTATACTTTGGTAATGTTAATAGCTCCTACCTAAAGTAGTATTGGTTGATCTCCATTATTGGTATTGCATTTTCCCCATGGCCCAAATACCTAGCTCTCATTGGATCAGCCTACCTGGCTGTAAACAAACATTTTAAGTGTCAGAATAACTGCACAAGGCAGTAAGACTGCATGATGATTGGCTTGAATCTTGTGAGCTTGTAGGGCTGGGTTCAGATCTTCTTATGTCACTCATCTTCAACCTAGAACTGATCTGAGTATTTGGAAGGCCCTTCCTCCAAATAAGATTTTATGTTTTCCCTTTCCAGATCATAAACCATAATCAACAGATCACAAATTTTTCTTTACCAATGATGTTGCTCCTGGATAGGAGACGATTATAGTTATCCTACAGCATGTGTGAAATTGAACACTTTATACATTAAAGAATCATTTATCAGTTCCATAGTATTATTGGGAATTACAATGCCACAGAAAACAAACAGTGCTGCTGAGATGGAGTCAGCTACTAAGAATGACATACCTTGGTAACATATTACTTATAGTGGCTGTCATAGAGTATGAACAGCTGACCATTTGGCTAATTTTCTGGTAGTGAGTGTTACTATATTTCATGTAGCGAACATGAAAAATTATGAATAATTATGCAGTGAAGAAAGAACAATGTTGTTTCAATGTTCCACTCTTATTAGGCCTCTTCAGTGAATCATAGACGCCATTGTAGTTGTTAAAATAGTCACTGTTTACAGCACATCCAGTCCTCATCTGTATGTGTGAGTATGACTTGATAACATGTACCATGCTTTCAGTAATTGTTTTAAGTTCCTATATAGTCATGAGCAAAACATTCAGCCAGAAGAAGGCAGGCTTCACTAGGACTGGGCTGTTTACTTGTTAAAGCTGAGTAGCTGCAGCAATGTAAAATGAAGTGCTTTGCTCAGAGACACAATGAGCTTCTTAGTCCAGGAATTGAATCTATATCCTTATACTGATGAACTCAACACACTAACCACAAAGCTATGTGCTTCACTAGATGTTAATAGACATGAATAATTAGCATCATCATCATCATCATCGTTTAACATCCGCTTTCCATGCTAGCATGGGTTGAACGGTTCAACTGGGGTTTGGGAAGCCCGAAGGCTGCACCAGGCCAGTCAGATCTGGCAGTGTTTCTACAGCTGGATGCCCTTCGTAACGCCAACCACGCCGAGAGTGTAGTGGGTGATTTTATGTGCCACCGACACAGGTGCCAGACGAGGCTGGCGAACGGCCACGCTCGGATGGTGTTTTTTACGTGCCACTGGCACGGAGGCCAGTCAGTGCGGTACTGGCTACGGCCACGTTCGGATGGTTTTCATATGTGCCACCGGCACTGGTACCACAAAGCTACAAATTCCATTAATGTTCATCGAGTTTGCTTTTGATTTTGTCCATTTTGTCCATTTTCACTTGCCTCAACAGGTCTTCACAAGTAGAGTTATGTGTCCCAAGAAGGAAGGTATGCATAGGTGGACTGACTACGTCCCAGGTAGGGGCCATGGGTTATGGCCTCACTTGTCCAGCCGGGTCTTCTCGCGCACAGCATACTTCCAAAGGTCTCGGTCTCTGGTCATTTCCTCGGTGAGACCTAAAGAGCGAAGGTCGTTCTTCACCACCTCGTCCCAGGTTTTCCTGGGTCTGCCTCTTCCACAGGTTCCCTCAACCGCCAGGGTGTGGCACTTTTTCACACAACTATCTTCATCCATTCTTACTACGTGTCCATACCAGCGTAGACGCCTCTCTTGCACACCACATCTGATGCTTCTTAGGTCCAACTTTTCTCTCAAGGCACTTACACTCTGTCTGGTATGAACACTGACATTACACAGCCATCGGAGCATACTGGCTTCATTTTTTGCAAGCTTACACATGTCCTCAGCAGTCACAGCCCATGTTTTACTGCCATGTAGCATGGCTGTTTGCACACATGCGTCATACAGTCTGCCTTTTACTCTGAGTGAGAGGCCTTTTGTCACCAGCAGGGGTAAGAGCTCTCTGAACTTTGCCCAAGCTATTCTTACTCTAGCAGTTACACTTTCGGCACACCCACCCCTGCTACTGACTTGGTCACCTAGGTAACGGAAACTATCAACTATTTCAAGTTTTTCTCCCTGGAATGTGACGGAAGACAGTCTCTGCGCACTTTCAGTGTTTATTGCACCAGAGCATCTGCCACATACAAAAACTATTTTCCTAGTTAGCCTTCCTTTGACATTGCTGCACCTCTTATGTGTCCATAGCTTACACTTGGTGCATCTTATAGAGTTTCTACCTACGCCTTTTCTACAGATCGAGCAGGGCCATCTACCTGATGGCGTTTGAAATTCGTCTACCTTCCTACTTATTAGGACTTTGGTTTTAGCTAGATTGACTCTAAGGCCCTTCGATTCTAATCCTTGCTTCCACACCTGAAACTTCTCCTCGAGTTCCGATAGTGATTCAGCAATTAGAGCAAGGTCATCAGCATAGAGGAGCTTCCAGGGCATCCTCTCTTGAATTCCTCCGTTATTGCCTGGTGGACTATGATAAATAGGAGGGGGCTGAGGACTGAGCCTTGGTGGACCCCAACCTCCACCCGGAATTCTTTGCTGTACTCGTTGCCAACCCTCACCTTACTAACAGCGTCCCTGTACATGGTTCGCACAGCTCTCACTAACCATTCATCTATACCTAGTTTCCTCATTGACCACCAGATAAGGGAACGGGGGACCCTGTCAAAAGCTTTCTCCAAGTCAACGAAAGCCAGGTACAGAGTTTTATCTTTCGCTAGGTATTTCTCCTGCAGCTGTCTCACCAGAAATATGGCATCAGTGGTGCTTTTCCCTGGCACAAAACCAAACTGCATCTCGTTTAGGTTGACTCTCTCTCTAATCAGTTGGGCTATGACGCTTTCCGTAACCTTCATTACCTGATCCAACAGCTTGATACCTCTGTAATTACTTGTATCCCATTCATTCTCTTTGTTGAGCAACCTTTCATAGTGGCATCTCCAAACCCCTCTCTTTGCATCCTCATTCAGCGCAAGTGAACCATCATCCATGCGAACACATTTCTCTCCTACCACATCACGATTCTCTCTCACACACTGTCTTGCAACATGAAACACCTCAAGTCTTTGGTCCTCACGGTGCAGAACATTTGCAAATTTTTTCTTATCTGCTTCCCCTCTGGCTAAATATACCTGTCTCCTAGCTTCTCTTTTCGCAGTCTGATACAATTCCCTACTACCGCCTTTCCGCCAGTCCTTCCAAGCCTGTCTCTTGTCTCTAATAGCCCTGTCTACAACATTGTTCCACCACCACGTTACCCTGGGACGAGATGGGACTTTGCTCTATCCACAGATCTGGTCAGTGGCTCTCAGCAGGTTGTCCCTTAGAAACGTCCAGTTGTCTTCTACCCCCGTGATGCTCTATCCCCTTCTATTTCGTCGAAAGCTTCGAGTAGAACTTCTCTAAATCTCCATCCATTTACAGGATCTTTAAGTTTCCAGACTCTTCTCCTCCGAACTGGTCTTATTCTGGGCATCCATTTGGCCCTGATTCTGAAGTCGCTAACTATTAATCTATGTTGAGGGGTACATTCCTCACCTGGGAAGGTTTTGGCATTAATAAGCAGCCCTTTTTCCCTCTTTCTGGCGAGGATGTAGTCGATCTGGCTAGTGTGTCTGCCAGAACGGTGGGTTTCCTGAAGTTTAGGTGAGAGGTGGGTTTACTGAAGCATATTTAAACAAAAGTATTCTACTGAAGTTAATTATTCAAAGGTCTGCATGAACAGATTCAATGTAATGAGCAATATTCAGAAATATCCAGTCCTGGCTGAACATGAGCAGAACAACACAAATTCCTCTGTTAAGGCTGAAATATTTGGTTTTTTATTTTAATTAATCAAGATGCTTCTCTTGTCGCATTAATAGACTTTTCTTGTTTTCCTCTCTTAGGTGAACTGGCAGTTGCTGTACGAGAAAAAGGGATAAAGTTTGGTGTTTACCATTCCTTGTATGAATGGTTCAATCCTCATTATTTAGAAGATAAAAGACATAAGTTTAAAACTCAGAATTATGTAAAGGTTGGTTTTATTTTAACAAGGAATTATTATTCTGAAAACTTACATAAACACAAAAATAAGCAATCTTTAATCACAATGTTGACATTGTCATGTGTAAGTGTGTGTTTGTAATTTCGTATTTCTGTATGTATATGCACATACACATACAATTTGTCATCATCATATTAATTTTTTTTTCATGCAGACATGTATTGAATGAAACTTGTTGAAACAATATTCTATGCTCAGATGTCCTTCCTGATACTTATGCTTCTTTTGAAGTCTGTAACATTATTCCACCAGTCTTCACACATTCACATCGAGCTCTGGGACATATTTATTGAAGATATAAAGAAACATACTGTTACCCAAGTGGTGTTAATGTGAAAACATATGGCAGCACACATAGAGACACGTGTGAGCATGCATGCGTGCACGTGTCTCTATGTGTGCATAATTCCTCATCTCTTAAATATAGAACTGAACAGGTAGCTTTGTTCCTCATCAACTGAACGAGATTAAAAAAAAAACAGATGCCTCGAAGTATGTTTCTTATTGCTTTCTCAACTGGAAAAAGACCATTTTTGCATCAAATCATTACTTGTGATGAGAAATGGATACTCTTTGACAATAACAAGAGAACAGGACAGTGATTCGATGCAGGAGAGTCACCTAATCACTACCCAAACCCACCATTGCACCCTAAAACGTTAGTGGTCACTGTATGGTGGCCTGCGAAGGGAGTTATTCATTATTTATTTTTGCAACAAGGAAAGAGGGGAACAGCAACATTGTATTGCCAGGAAATTGATTGTATGCATGAGAATTTGAAAAAGAAGCAACCCAGACTAGTGAATAAAGATGGTCCAATTTTGCTCCATGAGAATGCACGTCCTCACACTCCTCAAGTTACGGTCCAAAAGTTGCAAAGCCTGAATTATGAGATTTTGTAACACCCTCCCTATTCCCCTGTTATCTCTCCAACTGATCATAACTTATTTAAGCATTTTGAGCTTTTCATAAGCAATAAAACGTTCTTAAATAGAGAAGAGGTAATTGAAGCATTCAGACAGTATATCACAGCAAAAGATGAATTCTTTTTTAAAGATAGAATATATGATGTAGAGAAACGTTGGTTAAACGTCATAAATGAACATGGATCATACTTTGATTAAATAAATCAGTTCTCTAATACTTCTGAAACATTTTATTGTTACCATTCTAATATATATACACTGACACAATCCAGAAATGGGATTGTTTATATTTTTTAAGAAGTTTTTTTACAATGCATCTCCTTTTTTTTACTTCAGAACTATCAACTAGGGAAACTGGAATTGAATCTGTTTTTATGCTAATTTCTTAAAAATTCAGCAAATAATATTAAGTGCCTTGCTCAAGGGAACCGCAAACTGACAGTTGCGAGATTTGAACTGTATCAAATATTATTTTACATACCCCCGCATTGACTTTTTGGGGTTCAATGAATTTTTCTTTCCATTTCTAGGAAAAGTTAATGCCTGAATTAACAGAACTAGTGAAAGAATATAAACCAGACATACTTTGGGGTGATGGTGATTGGGAGGCAACAAGTGAATACTTCAATACAACCAAATTCATGGCTTGGCTCTATAATGAAAGGTAATCCTGTCAATGATATTTATGTTTACCAATTACAGTTTTATTTCAGTTTTAACCGTTTGATATCCGTGTTTTCTTTATTTCTTTTTCTGGTTGTTACTCTATTATTACAACAACACTTACTCCTTGCATATGACTTATTGAAAACAGTGTGCCCATCAAATGAAGAGACAAACCCCCAAAATTAGACCCTTGTTCTCCTCAGGATATATGATCTCATCCAAACTCATGAATTTAAATTTATTTAATGTCAAAGTTTTATAGCACAACTGTGATCTGGTCACTGACACAGTTTCACTGAAATTTAATAGATTTGTATCTTATTACATGGTCTTCCATGATTTAGTTGCTTCAGTTTATTTATGCTGTGTAATGGGATGCAGTGACTTAGTATACAAAACACTTAGGTTTTATACTATATATATGTCATCATCATTATCATCATTTTAACATCCACTTTTTTATAGTTGTATGACTCAAACAGAATTTATTGAGGTCGATTTTCTAGAACCAGATTCCTTTTCTGTCACCAACCCTCACTCATTTCCATTTTCAAGTAAGGACATATTCTTGCAGGATATTAGAACCCGTCTCAACTTTGCGACAACCATCAAGTGCATTCCATACTTGGACATAATAGCCCCTATTGAAGAGATAGCTGTAAAGCTCAAGGAGATGAACTACGGTGGAAATTGAGACAAGTACTGGAAAAAGCGAAACTTCCCAAACCAAACAGCACTAAGGAAGAAAAGTTTGCTATCAAAAGACTACAGAGAGACAATTCCATCTTAATACTTCCGGCGAACAAGGGAAATGCTACAATGGTGATGAACAAGTCTGACTACTCGGAAAAATTGGCAAGTCTTATAAGTGATGGTAGCTACAGCAAAGTAAAGAAAGACCCAACTCTGAAAACAGAGAGGAAGCTGTCACAGATCTTGATCAAGGACAAGGATCTCTTTACACCAATGAAGTTCAGACAACTGACTCAACACCACAGTGAACTACCACACATGTATAGTCTTCCTAAGATTCACAAGGATGGTATTCCATTAAGACCTTTAGTGAGCTGTAGAGGTTCAGCATGTCATCCACTGAGTTGCTTCCTTGTGGATGTAATCAGTCCATTAGCAGGAAAGTCAACATCATACGTGAAAAATTCCACCCACTTCACAGAATTGATCAAGGATACCCCCATTGAATCCAACCAGATGATGAGTCTGGATGTGATAAGTCTGTTCACCAAAGTCTTAACTGGTGAAGCACTATCAGTGATTCAAGAAAGACGAATGACAGACACCCATCTAAAAAAACACACTAGTATACCAATAAGAAACTTGAGGGAAATGTTGACCTTCTGTGTAGAAACTACCTATTTCAGTATGGACACTGATATATATTGACAAAAAGAGTCTTTAGCTATGGGTTCGCCATTATCACCAGTAATAGCCAATATATACATGGAGTACTTAAAGAATTTGGCTTTAGGATCAACACCACTAAAACCAACTGTATGGCTGCAATATGTTGATGACACCTTTATTCACTGGCCCCACCAGATCATGTGAACTCAAGTGCTGTTAGATCATATGAACTCAATAAAGCCATATACTGTTCACAATGGAAAAGGAAAAAGACAATCAGCTTGCATTCCTGGACGTATTAATAACACGCACCAAGTATGGATTCAGGACATCTGTATACCGCAAGCCGACCTTCACTGGCTGATACCTTAACTTCAATTCCTGCCATCGATACAGTGTAAAGAGAGGAATTGCTCAGTGCCTAAAACATTGTGCAAAGAATATAAGTAGCGATAGTGATACCCACCACAAAGAAATGATCAAGCTCAGCAACAATCTATTAAGCAACAACTAACCCCCAAAAATACTATTTACTCCAATTTTGAAGAAAAGAGAGGATCATCATCATCATCATCATCATCATCATTTAGCGTCCGTTCTCCATGCTAGCATGGGTTGGACGGTTCAACGGGGTCTGTGAAGCTGG
>NC_043001.1:118146239-118148739 GCF_006345805.1 Octopus sinensis | reverse complement strand
CCTGGTTTGGTTTTCTTTCATCCTTGAAACAATGTTTACCTAAAGAGGGTTATGTCTCCTCTCAAATGAGTATCTTACAAACATATACAGTTCATTCACGTCTGGCAATGGGATTTATTTAAAGATGTACTTTTTAAATATCATTTTGAAATAAACATATAATAACAAAATTTACTTTGGCTGTGCCCAATCTTTAGCTGCCAGTTTTGCCTGTGCCTTGTTAGTTAAATGTAGGATAAATAGGTATTTTCTTTTTTATCCTTTTTTAACTTATTGCACCTCATAAACCTTCATGGCCTTGCTTTTGGCAAACTCTGATTTGATAACAAAAAAAAAATCTTTAAATGTGAAATTATATGGTTAGGATTTCATACTTTTATAGTTTCATCTCCAAAGGTACCATCCAGCCCCGCAAATGGGAAAATTGTATGACAATTGATAAGGAGTCCTGGGGTTATCGGCGAAATGCTCAGGAACAAGACTATTTTACAATGGAAGAATTAACAGAAACTTTAGCCAAAACTGTTAGGTATGTATTTATATGAGTTCCTTAAGTGATATTCTTTTGTACTGTTTTGTATTCTACATCAAGCAATCACCTAATAAAATACCACTACCTGACTCTGGAATACCTGTAGCAGAGTCTACTCTGCCTTTGGACCAGGTCTTTTGACTAAGGATAATCTGAGAGTCATGGTTTGTTGCTCTATAACATTCTCAGCAATCATGAAAAGGATTATAGAGGCTGCCTTTCCTACTTTGACAAAGCCATTAAAATAAGACAAATTCTGTGTACATGAATTGTTGTATGGTAAGTCTCTCAGTTGGTGCTCATACTACGTCACAGAGTAGAGTTACTATTTGATAGGAATTATTTTATCAAAATATCTAAGACAAAAGACTCAGAAATAACCAGAAAGTTGTGTATATTTTTTAATCTTAAAATTATATGCTGTTACTTTCCTTTACCACATATCCATATAATCAATGTTCTCAATCAGTGTTTAATGTTTGAGTTCTAGCAATTTAAATTTCAATATATTTGCTTTGCTCTTTTGAGATAGCAGCAGCAGAATTTATTATACTATATCTTATTCTATGTTGTATTGTGCAGGCATGGCCGTGTGGTTAAGCAGTTCATTTTACAACTGCATAGTTTCAGGTGCAGTCCCACTGCATGGCATTTTCAGCAAGTATTTTCTACTATAACCCCCCTGGACCAACGACTGCTTTGTGAGTGGATTTGGTTTATGGAAACTATACAAAGCTCATTGTATGTGTGTGTGTTTGTGTATGTGCACATGTGTGTGTGTTTGTGTATGTGCACATGTGTGTGTGTTTGTGTATGTGCACATGTGTGTGCCTGTATATTTTTTTTTAATTTGTGCTCCTCCAAAAATCATTGAGCCACAACCAGTGATGTCATTTACAGTCAACAAATTGTCTGGTGGCTTTTTGAAAATACATGGGAGAAAAGACTCCTTACTTAAACAACAAATAAGGGGTAGTGGCTAATCCATGTCAGCATGGGAAAATGGATGTAAAAATGAATAAACAAATGAATTGTTTTCTAATCTCAACATAACCCAATTGAAAAGCCTTTAAAGTATCTTGTCTAGCTCTTTATATGCAGTGTGAAATATCTAGTGCATATCTCTTTTCTTATGCCAACTTGACTGTTTTTCTCAAACAACTCTCTATTCAGTTGTGGAGGAAATCTACTGATGAACATTGGACCCACAAGTGATGGCCGCATCATTCCTCTCTACCAAGAAAGATTAAAACAATTTGGAGACTGGCTTAAAATCAATGGTGAAGCTATTTATGGTAGCAAACCATGGATTGCTCAACAAGATATTCTAAATCCTCAAGTTTGGTTTGTATAATTATTGCATTCTTTCATAATTGAATTTGTGTAATTCTATCAACATTTTAGTTTTCACAGTTCAATTATTGTTATTTTAACATATATGGTTGTTGGTGTACTTGATAAACGTATGTTTTGTTTTGTTTCATTCACTTTTGTTCAATTATATGTCGAAAATCCCAGGCCAGAGAAGAGAACTTTTCTTGTGATATGTGTACAAGAAAATTTGTTTTACTCTGTTGTGGAGTGGAAAACCAATCACTCTATTATAAAGTGACTGAAAAGTCAAATTCATTATGTTTTATCACATTGATAAACCAGTCCTACTGAAAGAATAAGTTCCAGTTGTTCAATGAGTGGAACCAGCTCCACTGATTGAATGATTGTCTGAGTGATTTATTATTCCACATACCAGCTTTGGTTTTGTCATGTAGTGCACATGGATGAGAACAGTTGCATAAAGAAGTGCCAAATACTTAAACTGGATGGAACTTGTAGAAGAGGAAGACCGAGGAAGACATAGGATGAAGTATTGAAGGCTGACTTCAAGATGCTGAATCTTACAAAGAACCAAAATATCTGGCATCTTGCTTTACTCAAGAAAACCTGTCCATCACAGCAGAATCGATATCT